>NW_027315735.1:8878917-8956417 GCF_026437365.1 Eucyclogobius newberryi
AACTTGCAATCCGTTCATTGACTCTTCATCTTCTTTTCCCACTCCCCGCCACTCCCCACATCGATGACCTGTGGAGATGCTCCTCGAGTCCCTGGAAAAGCGGTCGCTTCTCCATATGAACAGTTCTTCATCTGCCTGGAAGAACTGGTTCTCCTCCTGAGTGGGTCCAGCTCCACTGTCTATCTTGCGTACGCCTGTCCGTCTGAGGGAGTCGGATCTCTCCTTCACTGTGGAACTCCTCCAGGTTTATACTTTTTCCCCAAGGTGTTTTGTATTTTTTCCGAGCCGAGAAGGAGAACATTGTTTAATCCGTTTTTTACTGTCGCTCTCCGAACAACCGCTGTTGTGATTATGGGCGTTACAACAAAAAATGAATTGAATTGAACTGAGGACTCTGAGGCTGACTCGTCCATCATCCAAGCTGAGGTCACTGAGGTTGTTGGCAAACTGGCAGGGCTCTGGGGGTGGATGAGATCCGCCCCGAGTATCTTAAGTCTCTGGCTGTAGTAGGACTGTCTTGGCTGACATCGCATGGCGGTCAGGGACAGTGCCTCTGGACTGGCAGACTGGGGTGGTGGTGCCTCTGTTCAAGAAGGGGTGTGTGTTCCAATTACAGAGGGATCACACTCCTCAGCCTCCCCGGTAAGATCTATTCCAGGGTACAGGAGATTCAGGAAGAGCAGTGTGGTTTTCGTCCTGATTGTGGAACACTGGACCAGCTCTATACTCTCCATCGGATACTTGAGGATAGTACAAGTACAAGCAAAGTACAAATACCTAATCCCTCATTCATCCAGGAGTGTTCCAATGTTCTCATTTGAGCATTAACAAAAAATAATTTCTTGAATTGAAAACATGTTACCTCTTGAGATCCTCGGGCTTCCCCCATCCTCCTATGAAGAGTTTGGAGAGGAGCAGCCGTCTGTAGAAGACGTCCAGGCGACTCACACCCATGGACCTGGCATCTGCTCACAGGACAAGAGCATTTGTTCATTTCAGCCTCATAAAAATATAAGATACTGTTGCAAGGGAAAGCAAATACCCTCACCCACTTTTATTTTAAATGACAAGAATTATGCATTATTTGTATTGTTATTAGCCTTTAAACATGCTCTTGAATAACTTTATTCCACTCCAATAGCCGGCTCGGGGTGAAAATTGGGAGAGTCTGGAATAGATACAGAAATTTGGACAGCACACTAATTTTAATAGTTGCAATTCTTTAGCTTGGACTGAAATATGGAATAAGGTTCCATATTCCAGTCTAGCTTTTATCTAAACTGGTTGAAAAGACTTTGAGAGCCACACCTAAATATTTGAGGGATTCCTTTTTCCCCATTTATTTTTAATATAATAAGTATATTGTCTATACTGTTCTGATTTAAAAGCCTTAATACATATTTCAGTCAGAGAGTTATAATGGCCATTCTCCGTTTGATTTCATGGTTATAATAATACTTTAATATATATTACATATAATAATATTTGTAAATATCTATTAAAGTCCAGAATTAGACTTCCAGTTATGTGTCGGTCAAGAATCTAGACCAGGGGTGCCCAATACGTCGATAGCGATCTACCGGTCGATCTCAGAGGCAGTGAGGGTCGATCCCGCCGAAGCGCCGAAGCGCGCCGGAAACCGCCAAAAAGCGCCGGAAAGCGCTGAAGCGAGCGCTGTGTAACGCATAGGAAGGAGGGGAGAGGAAGTTCTGGTTAAGCCTTAACCTTCATCATCATTTAACGTAGTTGTGGTCAGTATTTTATTTTCAAAATACTCAGCTGTATTAAATGGTCTAGTAAAATAGCAGATTTTTGCTCTGCTTTTTATATTGCATATTTGTATATGATGAACACTATTAGACTATTAATGAAAGCCTACATTGTGTATCTATAGCCTAATTATGGTTAAAAACAAAAATAAAAATCTGTTTAATGTTTAATACTGATAATAAAAATAAATGATACAATAATTTAGATCTATAGGTAGATCTTCGGGCTTTGTCGAATATAAAAGTAGCTCGTGAGCCGAAAATGTGTGGGCATCCCTGACCTAGACCAACACATACCCGGAAGTCTTTTTCCTCTGAGGGCCATATTCGAATCGAGTTAAGTGGTGGAGGGCAAGACTGTGTCCTTTGGTGTTACAAATTCTTATCATTAGGCTGCCCCAAATAAATTGTCTGTTTGCTGTAACCCGACCCAACATTTTTCAAGTGGGTCGGACGGTAGGCAAATTCTTTTTTTTTTTTTTACTTTGAAGGCAAAAAAAAAAAGATCAACATTTTTTGACTTGGAGTGACCACCAGGGGTCAGGCTTCAACAGTCAATGACGGAAAACGTCTCGATCAACCCGATCGGGAGACTAAATGTCCCGATTTTAAGATATTTCAATCGACCTTTTGTATGCCGTTATCCTTTATTTTGGTAGAGAAGGCGAGCGGGGGAAACATGCGGGGGACACAGGCGCCGCCATGTTCCCACCATGTTTGTTGTGATGATGCTGCTGGGCGTGTTTCAATCCCAGAATACATTGCGTAAGTCAAATTTAAATCAAGTCACACCGTGATAGAGAGTGACATACTATGTACTATATAATATGTACTATGGCCACTTCAGTGGCGCAGACACAGGTAAACCTACTTGTAAAAGGCAATATAATTTCCGTCTTGCGCTTTCTGTTATGTTACAGAAGCATGTGGAGGACTGAAAATGAAAACACACGTGTTGCGCAATGCGTTAACGGTCTTTTGGGATGTAAGTTAGGTTCAACCTGCTGTTGTGATTTTGGGTGTTGCAAAAATATATATAGATTATATGAAAATTGCGAGATTATGGAGGATTTACGGGAGCTGAAAGCTGAGGTAGTGAAACTGTGGACAGAGAACAAGCTCTGGGACTGGTGTTGTGATCCCTTCATTACGATAGAGAGCACATCGCTTGGGCAAACAAAGACAAAAAGCTGATAAACCACCAGGCCTGATAAAAAAAGGTTTCTTAACCATCATGTGTAGGAGCACATAATGAAGGCCACAAAAGTTAAAGAAGACCTTTAGTACAAAGGCAAAGGAGTGTTCTTCGCCAAGGCTATTCCACACAAAGTTCATCAATAATGAGAAAAGTTTCACATCTGTGAAGAATTCAAGAGGAGACAACTAAGGCATGGCTTCACGTTTCCAACTTCTGGTGACTTTTGAAAGTAAAGAACATGCGTTCTAAACACCAGCAGAGGCAAAAGTGCTCCTCAGAAAAATGCTAAACACAGAACTTAATAGCAGCAAGAAATGCGTGCAGGTTGGATCACAGCCGACCCTTCTCACCCTGGACACTGACTATTTGAGCCACTCCTCAGGCAGGAGGTTACGGTCCATCCAGACCAGAACCACAAGAACAGTTTCTTCCAGTTCTTGGAGAGGTTTGGTACCAGGACTGGACTGAAAAACATTCGGGCAGGCCTTCATTGGGAATGAACCTCCCCCATTTTCACAATCCATTATATGATCAGATTTTGGGTTCAGCACATGTTTTTGATATAAACCATTTAGTTTTCCATTTTCTTTTCTTTTCTTTTTTTCAGTTTCATGTTTCTGTAGTTCTTGTGTTCATATCTTGTGTTCACCCAAAGAGTTTCAAAGCATTGGTAACTTAATAGGAGTAAAATCAATACAATCAACCCAATGGCATCGGAAAAGTTGCAAGTAGCATCTTTTAATGTTAATGGCACATTGAACTCAATCCAGGGCTCCCGCTGCACGCGTCTGAAAATGGGGGAGCGGGAGCAGGAGCCACCGGGACAGTGGAGGCGACGAGGGGCTTTGACGAGTGCCGCATCTCGCTAATCTCACAACACATAACTGTGTTACACATAGTTATTGTCGTGAGATTAGCGAGAGGCTGCGCTCATCAAAGCCCCTCGTCACCGCTGCGCGCTTTTCACCCCGAGAACCCCAAGGATGTCGAAGTCAAAGGGGTCAAACTCACTCACGTCCAGGACAAAACAAAGACGTGTCGTGTCTAATTTTTCACGTGTCTGGGCAAACACACAAGCTCACTGAGCACACTGAGGACCACTGTGAGCAACATCAGATGTGCACGCTGTGGCCACGATGTCAAAACCATGGATCATAGCTAGTTACATTAAAATAATCAAATTACAGCAGCAATTTTCATCAGTTTACTTTTATTACAAGAAATTAGGCCCACTTAAAATGAAAAATACAAAAATCCTGTTGTTCATGAGATGTATAGTAGTTATATGTGAGAGTCCTGCTTTAGCCTGGCAGTGGTCCAGTGGCACAAGCCATTCCATCCTGAAAGAACTACATTTCTTTTTTACTTTGGCTTGGTGAGTGGATTTGTCCCTGGCGCTGCCCGTTCGTTTCGCCATGATAAGGGGATGTGTCTTTTAACTCTGCCGCATTATTGTTAGCTAGCGAACCTGCAAGGTGCGTATGGGCAGGGCAAATACGCACAATCAATGGTGGCAGTGATTGGCTGTGTAGCGTCCCCCGCGGTCGTCCGCGTGGACCGGCGCACCCGCGGTCCGCTGCGCTACGAGACTAATTAGACTAATTTCTCAGTGAATATGAGTCTGATTGTAATAAAACACACAGCGGTTTGAAACTAAAAATATAGAGAACACGGGTTACACGACGTGTTCCCTGGAGAGTGCTTCTACTGTCCACTAGTCTTCTACAGTGTCAAACGCTTCCGCTTCATTCTAGATTGCTCCCGGTGGCCGTTTGGTAATTAGATTAGATTAGGTCTAATATTAGATATTAATTAATAGGTTTATGGTGAATAAAATGTTCTGCACGCCATAGATTTTCTTCTGCGCGGTGCGCAATTGCACAGGCGCACAGCTTAGAGGGAACAGTGCCCGTAAGAGAAGTCATTCTGTTACAAACAGCTCATCGTCATCTGATGACGAGTCTGGTGGTGATATGTAAATTGTGAGTGTAAAGACGATTAATATGTAAATGAGACTCATGCAGATAGTCATCTGATGATGATGATGATGATGATATGGAAGAAAGTTGTAAATAAGGCCATCTGACTTGGTGTTAATTAATTTGTTCAACAACTAATTTTATTTGCAAGTTTTGTGTTTAAAAGTTAATTCAGTTTTTTAAAAATATACTATTTACAAATACATTTGAAATAAATAATCGAAAATATTGATTGTCATTTTTGTGTTTTGCTATGTAACTTATCAAATTGCTATACAAATTTGAAAAAATTAATGGATTGTTTAGCAGCACTGCTATACAAGAGAAAATCCTTCATCTGAGCCCTGCAAGCAAACGATCAAAAATATAAATCAAAAATGAGAAAAGAGAAAATATACATTACATACTTAGAAGAAACACAGTATTGTCCTAATTATTATACAGAAGCAAACACAAGAGAGGAGTTGCAATATTGATCTCAAACCTAATAGCTTTTAAACAAAGTTTTGAATGTAAAGACATATATGGCAGATATGTACAGGTTAAAGGAACCATTAATGGAAAGGTTTTTACTCTATTGAATGTATATTCTCCACTAGGGAGTGATAGCACTTTCTATACTAATATTGCAATATATATATTGTTGCAAACCACTCTTTGTGTTCAACCTACATAAGATGTTTAAAAACTCTAGAGGCACTGGAGGAGCAATAAATAGTAAATTCCACAAATTGAAGAAAAATATAGGACTAATTCAAATCTGGAGAGAGATTAACACAATAAACCCATTTTTTCCAATTCACTTCAGTATAGATAACTTACTTTATTTTCAATAAAGACAGATCGAAAATGACTTAGGCAGATATAGGCAGAAACAGACTTAAAGTGACCATGCTCCTCTCTACATTACTGCAGACTTGGAGGAAAAAGCCTGCTTAATGAACCTCTGAATATGAAAATGTTTTAAAATAATCCTGAGATTTATATGGAGGTAAATGACAATGGTGAAACTTGTCATTTAGCATCATGGGATGCTGCTAAAGCAGTGTTGATAGGTAAAATGATAGCCATTGCGTAGATAAAAAAAGAAACAAAGGGAGAAAAACGAAATGATCCACAAGAAAAACTAAAACTGCTGGAGGTAAATCATGCCAAGAAGGGGAGTCCTCAAATTAAATTAAAAAGATAAGGAGAAATTAATGATTGACCTTACAGGACATAGTTAAGAAAATGCTCTTTACCAAACAAAGATATTATGAGAGTGGATGAAAATTTTCTAAATTATTATTCTGGAAACTTAAAACACTTCTGAAAGAACAATTTTTAAAATAGAAGACAGGAAGAGTAATCTTAATTAAAGCCACGCTAGTGGCGATGATGGCTCTCGCCACCCGCGCGACCGCCTTCCTGCCCGTACATGTTTTCTGCTGCGTTTTGCGGCATACCAAACAACATAATTCTGTCTCCAAAATGAGGTCCGGTTATCAGTTGCAACAGGTTTACTCCAAACAAAGGAAATGTGTAGTCTAGAGTCTGACGTAATCCCTGTTGAGTCAGTAGGGGCGCCTGTAGTTGTTGTTGTTGTTGTTTTATGGCGGTTGGCAGTGTTGTGCCTGAACGCGTTCATTGAACGAAAGTTCATGAACGCGTTCATAATTTTGGTGAACGTGAACTGAACGCACTGTATTACTGCCGACGAACAATAATATGAACGCGTTCATTCTGGTGACTGTGAACGGCAAATTCTTTCTTTTTATTTTCGTTCAAGAAGGGATCTTCTCAAAATGGGTTGAAGCTGAAAAGACGTAATTTTTTTCGTCTCTCTCTGGACCCCCTCCCCCCCTCAAAAGACGAAAGACTGGCTTCACATAAAATTTTACGCGTCGATAAAACGATAGTAGCTTGATAGACCCTGCTCACCTCTAGTGAACATCCCTGAACATCCTTTGGTATGTATATCAGTAGAAGTTATGAATTCTCCAAATAATGTCACCTGTTGCGAAAAACACACCGTTATGTTGCCCGATTTCTAGAGACTTCCAGGCGAAAAACACACCGTTATGTTGCCCAAAAAGAGCCCATGTCTGGCAAGTGTGAGGGCTCCGAAGTTGTAGAGGCCGATAGATAGCGGAGACAGACAAGAGATTTTGCGTGTCGCACCGCGCTGCGCATGCGCATGCGCATCAAAACTGAAAGCAGCGACAAAGACAGAGCAGCAAGGAGTCGTCCTACGACCAGTTACGTGAGTTTTATGTCGGTGAGAATGGGAACAATCTGCATTTCTGTGCAAACTTTGCCTCTGGGGAAGGCTGTCCCTTCAATGTGAATGTAAATCCTGGGTAAGGATTCAAAATTGGATATGAAATTAAATCTGACACATAGTTTCAGCATTAAACTAATAAAATAATTGCTGCCTGTGGTTGAATATGGGCTGTGGAAATAATTTAGAACAAATATTGCATAGTATTGAAAAAAGAACTGAACTAGTTCATTTTTGGAGCTGTGAACTTGGTTCAACATTTTGAATTATGATCTATGTTCATTTTAAAATGTGTGAACTATGAACTGAACTAGTTCATGTAGAAAGTGAACTTTCCAAACACTGGCGGTTGGCATCCAAGTGTGGCATTACCGCCAGACTTTATTCTTCAGACTTTGTTGTATTCGTTAGAAGTTCTTCTTCTGTGGCGCCCATAGTGTCTACTCGTCAAAGGTAGCTCTATCACTCTCCCAAGTTTTAAGACTTTATTCTTTATAGTCTAAAGAATAAAGAATAAAGTCTTTAGTCTTTATTCTTCTAAAGCCAGTGACCCGGCTGCACCTCCTCCTCCCTGTACCTCTGTCACCTAGCAACAGAGACCCGCCGCTAATGCTAATGCTAATTAGCGTTAGCATTAGCACTAATTAGCATTAGCGTTAGCAGGAAATTAAGCCTTTTTTGAGGGCGTGGTACGCAAAGACCGTAAAGAATATAAGTACAATTTTGAAAGAAAAAAGTCAAACATGGCGGCGCCACTTTGATTCGACATGCTGACTTCCTGTTTATCATACAGCGATGCTGCCAGGTGTGTTTTACTCGTCAAAGGTAGCTCTATCACTGTCCCAAGTTTCATGTGTCTAGGCCAAAGATTAGGGTTTCATGTTTTTTTCTTTTTTGAACTAGTCGGCACTGTTGCAACGGGCGTTCTCGCAACCTCCATTTTATTGGAGTTCGGGCCGAGCCGATCGCGTCGATGTCCCCATGTGTGACTTTCATCGATGTTCAGGGGTAAAAAATGCCAGAGTTGTGGCATAAGAAACCAGGGAAGAACAACAGTCTCGAGCATTCCATTCCATGGCTCGAGCCTAAAGGGGCTTCCACACCGCCGCGGCCGAAGCGTCCAGTTTACATTCAAAGTCTATGGTAAACGCGCATCGAGCACGTAGTGCGTTATCCGCGGCGCGATTTCTTCGTTTTTGCGGCGCGATTGGTGCGTTTTTTTTACGCTCTGGACCCTTTGAGCGCGCGTATGAGCCGGCCGAGGCGACGAAAGCGGCTTACGCGACGCGTTCAGATATGTTGAGGTCTCTGCAGCTGAAGCGTAGCAGCCGCCGCAGGAGCCAATCAGAGCTGACGCTCCAGTGACGTACGTACGTAAGTATTGCCCCTCGCATTTCCGGTATTACCCGTGGAATTCCCCAAGAAGTGCCACTTTTTCCTTGCTCGTCAACAATGGCAGACAAACGATTGATTGTGGCTGTTTGTGGGAGAAAGGAACTGTATGATGTATTCACGGTGGAATACAGAGACAGAAATAAGCCCGGCGCCTCCGTGTGAGAGTTTTGAAAACCAAAAACGTGAAAACAACGCTCTCGATATCCGCCATTTTACACAATGAAAGGCCACACCGACAACAACTCCACTGCTCATGCGACAACATCTCTACTGCGCATGTGCGCAGACAGCTCGAGCGCGCCATACGCGCGACTGTGTACAGTGGCCAGGGCGTCGAGAGCGCGCGTCCACTGCGTAAACCTTTCAAATGTATACGCGCTCAAATTCTGCGTCGGGCGCGTTTAGGCGTCTGCGGTGTGTACGTACCGTAACTAGAGCAGGCTGCGGAATAGACGGGGGCCCGGGGCCAGTAGGCCCTCTAATCGCTGGCGGGCCCAGGGTTTGAATTAGGAGGGGGCCCGCCGTGCCCCTGTATCGAAATTCCTCAAACAAATCAAGATTTAAATAGTAATTTGGCCATATTTGGGGCATTTTCATTGCTTAAGTTTCGTTTTGACAGACATGCCACTTCGCAGTATTCTCGCTTCTCATTGGCCAAGCGGTGTCCGTGATCTAATTTCGATGAAAGCGGGCATCTGATTGGCCGCTGTGTTCGGTCGCGTTCAGGTGTACTCGGAAATGCCCGGTCTAATTTTGTACCCCTGTTTGATCCACTACCTGCCATTCACCTCTGGAACGAGGGAGGAGCAAGAAGGTTCATTGAGTCTGTGCCTGACAACCCTGACACAGAGTTAGATCAGGAGGAGGAGGAGGATGATCCTGTGGAGGAGTATGTTCAGCTGGTAATGAAGAGACTGGAGCAGCTGGCCTCAGACTCTGAGCAGGAGGACTGTGGCTTCTGCTAAATCCCCCATCCCCAATCCCAACCGCAACCGCATCCTCCAAGGCCCCCCCCCCTTTGGAGTTGTTAGCATCGGGGCAATGTATATATATTAGTAGTTTATTTTGTAGGCTGTGATTTTATATATTCCACAAGATCTCCTTGTGTCAAATGCTGTAAACAGTATTTATTTTGTATCTAAGAAACTATTATATTGAATTAAACAGTATTGAAAGATCATGATCTCTGGTTTATAGGAATTCAGTATTTGTGCTCTTCCTTCATATCAAATAAAAGATGAAAGTACTTTAAATTGTTTTACATGCTAATAACGAGGTTTAAAACAACAAATTTATCTTGTTCTTATGATGCCGCGCGCGCTTGTGGGCACCTGAAATTGCTGGGGGGCCCCTAACTTTTTTAGATAGGGGCCCCCCTGGCCCCTAACTTTGAAAATCTATTTCTCAGCCTGTAGAGCTGCAGCTATTGAGTATTATTATTTTAGTAATAAAGTAATCTATTGATCAATTTCTTCAATTAATCGGTAAATCTTTTGTACATTCCATAAACCATTGAAAAGCATATTACATATTTTTTATTAATAAACCTTATAATTCATAGTAATAAACAAATTACAAATAACAGTTTCTGCTTAAAATTACATCAATTTGTCTTAATTTCACATAAGTATGTCCCCAAAACCACTATATATATATATATATATATATATACATACATGACTACCAATAATTAACTCACCAGACTGTTTGTGAACAGTTATAGTAGCTATGAATTAATTTGTGTTTATGTCAAATAACTTAAAATAAGAAACTTGTTTGATGAAACTTGTTATGTTGAGTGAGACCAGTGATCCTGGTGTTTTGCAGCATTAGCTCCATGTGCCGTTCACTTGAGTAATCACATTACTATATTTACTCGATTAATCATTGCAGCCCTAATCTGTACCAAACAAGACCACATTCAAGCATTTGAATCATTTGAAATTCAGAAAATAAAGAAGAAGAAATAAATTATTTTCTGGACAAATAATTTTTTTTTTTTTTAAAATAAATATTTACAAATGATTCTATCCCAAAAAAGTAGCCTAATCATTAGAAAAGCCTCCAGACCTGTCATCTGCACTGTGACCTGACCTGACCTGACACTGGACGTGTCTTTATCACGTTCTTATCACAGAAGCGCACGCAGCGCACGCGGCGCGCGGAGCGCACGCGGCGCGCGCTCCGTACTGTCCCAGGTCAGGAAAAATACTCACGTCCTTTCACTGACACCAGATTTGAATGTGTACCGCAGGTAAATACTACAGTTAGTGTTCCGTTACCTCACGTTGCACCAGACACTTTTACGCCGTAGAGAGGAGTCTCTTGCTCGCGGTGAACAGTTGAGGTGACCGCGGAGTGACCATGAAAGTGACCAGAGACCTTCCAGCAGACACGGTTTGGAACCCTGCACTATTCGTTACGGCTGTTCAAACAGCGCATGCCTGGATATTTCTGCGCAGGCGCTGAAGTTGCTGTAATAACCATACTTGGGACAAACTTAATTTTTGAGATTCGTTTTGAGATTAAACGTTCACTCGAAATAGAGCTCGAGATGGAACGTCAGAAACGACCATGGAAATCCGCCATGTTATCTGCTGGTGTGCTAAGTATGAGCCAAAAAGTTGTAAATATATATATATATATATATATATATATATATATATATATATATATATATATATATATATATATATATATATATATATAATCTGAGAGCCACTATCACTCTCCGAATACTTCTGAATGAACGCTGAGTTAAGTATTGAACAGTTTTCCGGATAGCTAATTAAAAAACATTTTTTGCCTTTATTTAATGACTATCAATAGACAGAAACTACCAACTGCAGATTTTGGCTAAAATATTTTCCAAACGATTAAATATCTAGATGAAATCATCAGTGATTATCAAAATGGTTTTATGGCAAACCGGCACATAAGTTCAAATATATCAAATATTAGGCTGGTACTCGACCTTATTGATGACTTTGATCATATCAAATGCCCTCTTATTATTCTTATACTTCTATTTTTTACACATTTCTAACATCAGTTAAGGGTCTAACCCTATTTGAAAGAGAGATCAAACGGACACAACTAGCTCATGATACTTGAAATACAAACTACATAGACATTGCCTCCAAAATGTACCACCTTTCCACTGTTTGACCCAGAACCTTGTGGAAACAATGCATTTTTGACCATCAATTTCTTTTTCCTAATGCTTAAGGTCACTAAAGTATTGCCAGAAATGTACAGTGCATCCGGAATGTATTCACATTGCTTAACTTTTTCCACATTTTGTTATGTCTTATTCCAAAAACGTTTGCCTCAAAATTTACCCGTTAGAATTATTAAAGTTTGTAAATGTCCTTGTACTGAATCATTCCATTGTAAGATAATGGGATGACCCAAAAATGTTATTACACATTAAAGCGTGTAAAATGATTGTTATTATTATTGGGCTTCCTATTACGGCGGCATAAAATCGATGACAAGAATAGTTCATCGTATTCTGCAGCAGCATTTTGTCTTCTTCATACTTTTTTATGTGACGTACACCAAAATAAATAAACTATTTACCTTGAGGTATTTCTGGTCTGATGAACTCTAATAAATAATAAAAAAGTATTACACAACAGCAAACCAGATCCGGCCGTTCATGTTTTATATCTTATGATACTCTGAATCTTGGCCTGATGAAGGGCTTCAGGTGACCAGTATTGACACAGTTGCCATAGGGATTCTTTGTTTGAAAGTATTCCGGAGATGTTCTTGCCTTCGACCAGTAGAGGGGGCAGTTGCGACGCGTTCTGTAGTTGTGTGTTTAGACAGATTCTTGACGGACCATATGCCCTTCTCATGCCACTCTCCCAACATGTCTGAATAAAATGTATCAACAGTTCCAAAGGGGTATCATGTGGTGAGAAATTGTGTTGTGTGGACAATTATTTTTAATTATATGGAAGATATTTTCCAGTAGAGTATGATCTGTGAGTGGAATGAACAAGCTTGGTAGTTTCTGGACCGTAGTCCAGAAATATAAAAGGAAAGTTATGCCACCAATTTAAATCCAATGCATGATTTTATTCAGGACATTGGCCTAGAAACAATGATTTGGTAACACAAGAAATAATCTAGATTTACTACTTCATTTTTAAGAGTGCCAGGCCTCATTTAAGACGGCTGCATACATTTTCAATTGCCCCACATAAGCTGGGGACACCCTAAAATCATGTGAACCCCATGTTGAGAACCACTGCAATATACATCACACACAGAGAGCATTGTGGGAAAGCCGTGTTCCTAGACCTGTCAAATGATCTATAAACGTTTTTCTTTGCTCTTCAGGTCATTGAGCAGCTGCAGCCGAGTCTGAAATATTTTCATGGGTTTCAGAGTGATGAAAATCTAGGACTGTTGCCATAGCAATTTATTACTCACTTATCTTTTGAATGAACACTCATGAACTTTTTTTCTCTGGTTAAGTATAAAGACAGTGCTCCGCACATCAGATTCTGTGCCAGGTGTGTAGGAAAAAAGGTGTACGTGACACTAAATGTAATAGCGGAAAAAATCCTGCACACTGTCTTACTTGCAAATAAATTTATTGGAGAAGGCATTTGCCTGACGAAGGCTCAGTTGCCAAAATGTTGCCCCTTCTCCAATACATTTATTTGCAAGTAAGACAGTGTGCAGGATTTTTCCCCCTATTCTGGTTATGTATAGCCACCCCGTGATTTCTTTTGGACAGGAGATACATGGAGGAGCATTTATAGTCCATGCAGATCATGCGGCTGTAGACAGTTGAAATCGGAGCTAGCTGCTAGCCGCACGGACCCTCGCAGACACGTCAAGCACAAACTGGGCTTCAGAGTGTGTGTGATATGTAATTAAAGAGCTGGGTACATTTGTGAAACCTTTAATAAAATGACCCCAGTAAATACATGAATGCTTTGTTTTTAAGTGGCTTCAGTCTTTTCAGCCCATGTTGTGGCGGTTGCCGTAGCCTCTTCGATGAGTGTCTTTATAATCGTCCCAGCTGCGAGCTTTGTGCAGACTCTCCTCATTGTCGTTCTCTGCCTGCCTCTCCTTCTGCTCCTCCTGAACCTCTGCTGGATCCCTGTCCTCCTCCACATCCAGCCTGTGCGGGATGCCCTGGTCAGGCAGGACGCCGTGCTTCTGGTGCTCTGTGAACCACTCATCTACGGTCATGGTGGGCAGACTGGGGTAGCCCGCCCCAAACACCCGGGCCTGTCAACACACAAAGCATTTACAAAGAGTTCCCACCGAGCCCCACCAAGAGGACAACTTTACAACCACATCTAGACCGGTCCAGGGCCGGCCCTGGACCTCAGACTTAAACGGAGCACCTTTTAGGCTTTTTTATGTATAAAGTAGGGTTGCAACAAACATTTTAGTAGTTTACTAGTCAGCTTAGTCAACTGGTCAAATTATTATTTCTGTTGTACCCAAAGACTTTTCAAATTCATTATCAATGAAATAAAAGGTTGAAATACGGTGACTGAACACTTATGTATACAGTTTTATTGATGAAAATCTAAAGTTTATTTTTTTACATTTTAATTTAATAAAGCCAGTCTTTGTTTTTAAGACCCGATAACTATTACCACGATAAAAAAAAAAAAAGTTTAGAGTGCTAGTCATGATTAGCCAATACATTGTTGCAGCCCTAGTGTAAAGATATTATAAAGAAAATATTTAATGCATTGAATAAAAACTATAAACAGGTTCTAAACCTCAATAGTCAGCCGAACCCTTATTCATTTGGGGGTTGTTTAGAATATCAATTGACATCATTATCATATAAAAATGGTGCCATAAGATTTGAGCTATAGAGAGCTAAACTAATGTACAGTATTCACAGTTTCACCTTATCCACATTTTGTTGTTACAGAAAGGATTTAATTCATTATTTGCCTCAAAATTCTTCAAACAATACCCCATTATGACAACATGAAAGAAGATTGTTTGAATTATTTGCAACTGTATTAAATATAAAAAACAAAAAAGCACGCAAGTGTTCACAGAATTTGCCATGACTCGAAATCGAGTTCAGGAATATAGTTTTCCCACTGATGGTCTTTGAGATGCTTCTACAACTTGACTGGAGCACTTGATACAATCACCAACCAAACTTATTGGTGTTGAGAGGTTCTGCAAAGACGACATGTAGCAAGTCTGTAGCATTAAACTCAAAAAGACTTGAGGCTGTGAATACGTACGTACACACGCGCACAAGGGTGGCAAGGGCGCTAACCGCCTTTGCCACAGTGCACCATTCTATTCTAACTACCTTCTTTCACGTTGGTATTATGGCATATTGTTTGTAGATGTTTGAGGCAAATAATGAATTTAATTCATTTTGGATTAAGGCTGCAACATAAACTGTAGAAAGTGAGGTGCTGTGAACACCTTCCGTAAGCACTCTACATGTTTCATTCTGCTCTTTATTGTAGTAAAACAACATTACAGGGATTATTCTCCTGTGGGTCTGCAGTTTCACATGTAGGACAATACGGGGACAATAATGTGCATTGTAACCTTAACTGTTGTGGCTAAATAGACTCACCTGGACTGCATCTTTGGTGAGGATGAAGGGCTTCATGGGTGGTCTGTTGGACTGGGATGGGGGCATGCTCTTTAAGACACCCATGTTCTTGAGGATGGGGATCTCCTGGTCAATGCTTTCCACTTCCTCCAGACTCAGGCTGATCCAGCGGCGCAGGTGAAGCAGGTAGAACCGACGGCTGATGTCCTCGTCTGCCTGCCCGCTGTCCACAGCACTCTTCACAGTCTCCAACTGAACCTCCAGCTCCTTCTTCTGACGATAGCGTTCAATCTTAGCCTGTCTCTGTGCTGCCATGGCCACAAGGTTAGGCTGACCCTGACCCGGCTTGGAAACAGAACAGAAGCACGTGTTAGAAGCACAGGTGTTAATGGAACGATCGAGTGGACATAATGAATTGATTGTGTTTTTCTCTCCGGTAACTGCTTACATAATATGTAAGCAAAAACACAATGACACTTCCACAATGTATTCCTAACAAACCGAAAGGGTGACATTCTACTAAATCTTTTCAAAATTATTTTCAGGAGTTAAATGGTCACATTTATATAGCCCTTTTCTACCATCAAGGCACTCAAAGCACTTAACATCAAGGAACCAGTCACCATTCGCACACACAATCACACACCAGAAGTAAGCAGACACTGGGGACGAGTCCAGTATTTGTCCCATTAGATCAAAAAATCCAACACATTTGTTTATTTATGAGTTTATCGAGTTTGAATGAAGTCTTCTCCATTTTTCATATGTCCAGTATAATGTCGGTCCTTAATCCTTGGTTAGGTTTGTGTCATCCATTTCTTATGAAATCCATTTCTTATGAAAGTGATGATATTTTTTCAGCCAGAAGAATGTTCTAGATGTATCCATTTATTGTGTCCATTGTGGAAGTCTTGAGGGCCAGGAACATAGTTCTGAAACTGAGTGGGATGATGTCAAAAATAGTCTGCAATGCCTTGTTAATCTCAGTTCAATATTTCTGAACAGGGCAGTTCCATAGCACATGGTAGTGGTTTGCCTAGAATTTCCCTGTGAATAATGTGCACTTTGAAATGCTAAAAACATTAGAAACATACTGACTGTCTTTATTAACTTTTGCAGTCTTCATGACGAGCTTCTCACGGTGGTTCAGAAACTTCATATCAGACCTCGTGGTTTATCAGCTTCTGGACTTCTTGGGCCCAGGCGATGTGCTCTCTTCTATAGTGATGGAAATGACCGCAACTTATGGTCAACATGGAGATTACGCTGTGTGAGATGATTTACCTGTGTCTGTGTCTTCACATCTGGTTCATCTGCTCCTGAGCTTGTGCTTAGCGGGCGAGTGCTACGTTGTAACATGAGCTATTTGCACAGAATTATGGTCCATGGTAGTGATGCACATGGTAGTGATGCACATGGTAGTGGTGCACATGGTAGTGATGCACATGGTAGTGGTGCACATGGTAGTGATGCACATGGTAGTGATGATGAACATGTCATGTTGACAGGTACCAAATGATCGGTACCTGTCATGTTGACAGGGACGTAAAAATAATTATTTCAAGGCTTGCAATACGTCGATCGCACTGAAGCGCGCCGAAGAGTAACGCAGAGGAAGGAGGAGAGAGGAAGTTCTGGTTAAGCTCAATCTTCTATCATTAGCATAGTTGTGGTCAGTATGTCTTATTTTCAAAATACTTTGCTGTATTAAATGGTCTAGTTTAAATAGCAGATTTTCTCTTTATATATTGCACATTTGAATATGATAAACAATATTAGGCTATTAATGAAAGCCTACATTGTGTTTCTATAGCCTAATTATGGTCAAACAAATAAAAACCTGTTTAATACTGACAATAAAAATAATACTAAATCATACAATAATTTAGATCTATAGGTAGATCTTCGGGCTTTATCAAATATAAAAGTAGCTCGTGAGCCAAAAATGTGTGGGCACTCCTGTCTCAGACAATGGGGAACAGAGGATGATGAGCAGCTGGAGGGACCATCATGGGAGGACACGCCCCTACATCGGATGTACCACCGGAACATAACTGAAGTGGCTGATATCACAAAATCCTACCAATGGTTAGAAAGAGCTGGTCTGAAGCCGTGATTGGGCAGAGCAAAAAAATATGTCCCTTTGCCGTAACCCTTGGTAACGACTTGGTAAAAAAATAGCCGACTGAAAAAAAGTATATCGGCAACTTTGTCAAAATTATGCCAATTTCTTTTTCTCTCTCATATCTCTCGCAGACTCAACCGTTTTTCCAAAAAGCGCTATGTTGAAGCAAGGAAACAGAGTGAGAATTAAGAACAAGTTGATGGTTTCAAGACGTGGCATGATGTGCTAGTGGACTTGGAGGTGAAAAAGATGAGATTGATTGCTATTCTGTGACGCTGAGTGCCAACCGAGTCATTCCAACGAAGTGGAGTTGAACCAACATATTCTGGTAAATGGTAAATGGTCACATTTATATAGCGCTTTTCTACCGTCAAGGTACTCAAAGCGCTTTACATCAAGGAACCAGTCACCCATTCACACACACATTCACACCCCAGATGTACGCAGACACTGGGGGGCAAGTTGGGTTAAGTGTCTTGCCCAAGGACACAACGGCAGTATTCACATGAGGCAGCTGCGATCGCACCGCCAACCTGCGGGCCAGTGGATCTGACCGCTCTGACTGAGCGGGGAGTCGAACCGCCGACCTTTGGATCAGAAGACGAGCACTCTACCACTGAGCTACTGCCGCCCTGGTCGCAACGGGATTCGACATGAGCCTGAAATATGCAGACTTTGTCATGTATGATGACCAAGACATGGAGAATGAGGATTCTACGACAGGAGAACGCCATGACGTTGATGATACAAGCTGCACAAGTTAAAACTCTCCCAGACAAAATTCCAGCCACATCAAAAAGGTTTAAAATAAATCAATATTTAAATTTATTAACGTTCACACTTGTCGTTGTCACTTTATTTTCAAAAGACGTTATTTAAATGTTTTTGTGAATATTGAGTATGGGCCCTGAATTGATTTTAGATTTACTGTAAAGTCAAAACTATAACAGATAGCTAGGGCACAGGCCCCTGCCCTGGCCCTGCTGGAGACAATCAATATAAATTCAATTCAAATGCATATAGACCTATTAATTATTAATGGTAGGCCTATGTCCTACATATGATATCAATTTAAGAATGTCTAGGCCTATCAGGGTATACTAGTATAAAGTATTTTTTATGCCTTCAAAGTTAAAAATAAATAATAATTTACCTACCTACCTTCCCACTTGAAAAATGTTGGGTCGAGTTACAGCAAACATACAATTTATTTGGGGCAGCCTCATGGCAGCACAGGAGCAGGCCCAGATCTACCACACCAGACAAGACCCGAGGTGTAGACTGTGCAAAGGGGGCCCTGAGACAATCCCGCACATAACGGCAGGGTGCAAGATGCTGGCAGGGACAGCATACATGGAGCGCCATAACCAGGTGGTTGGCATAGTGTACAGAAACATCTGTGCAAAGTACGGGCTGGAGACCCCAAGGACAAGGTGGAAACACCTTCAAAGGTGGTGGAGAACGACCGAGCCAAGGTCCTTTGGGACTTCCAGATACAGAATGGTAACAGCGAACCAACCGGACATAGTGGTGGTCAACAAGGGTCAGAGGAAAGCCGTGGTGGCGGACATTGCAGTGCCATGGGATGGTAACATCCGGAGAAAGGAACATGAGAAACTAGATAAATATCTAGGCCTCAGAGAGGAGCTGGAGAAGGCCTGGAGCGTGAAGGTATCGGTGGTGCCCGTAGTGATCGGAGCACTTGGGGCAGTGACCCCCAAACTGGAGGAATGGCTTGAGCAGAACCAGGAAAAACAGACATCTCAGTCCAGAAAAGTGCAGTGCAGGAACAGCAAAGATACTGAAGAACCCTCAAGGTCCCAGGCCTCTGGTAGAGGACCCAAGCTTGAACGGGGACCACCCGCGGAGGGTGAGGTGAGAGTTTACGTGATATATCAAATCATGAATTCATTTAACACATTTATTTCATTATTACATTTTCAATTAATTGTGTGCACATTTAATTAATTTACCATTTAAATAATTTAATTACATTTAATTTTCAGGCGATTTAATTACGTATATATTTAATTTTGGCACCTTCCATATGCAAGATAAACCTGAATACATTTAAAGTTTTCAGTTTACGCTGGAGGGATTTAACTTAAAGGCGGTATGGACGATTTTTCGGCGATTTGAGAACGCAGGCGGAAGTGCGCATGCGCACTCCCTCTTGCGGACTGATACAACACACACGTGCGTTTGTTTATTAGCGCAACGGAGCGCATCGCATTTCTCGTCTCCCGTAGATTTCTGTCCACTTCTGCGTCAGCTCGAACGGTCTTTCTCCGTCTTCATTTTGCCCCGTACACTGAGGGAACTATATTATGATAGATCCATGCGCTTAGGCACGCGGAAACGTGGAGACGAGCCTGACGCGGCTGCAGGTGAGCGATAGGTGCGTTTTATGATTGATACGTGGCAGGACAAATGATTTATCCACGCCACGAGGAAATATGATTAAAAAAATCGTCCATACCACCTTTAAATTACGGATAGATATTTACATTTTATTTTTCCCCCGATGATTTAATAAAGATATAAAACAACACGAATACTATTATACTTCTTCTATAATTCTTTTAAATATGACTTTAATGACCAGGATCAGGCCAGTGCCCAGAACAACCAGTCCCGTAGAAAACCGCTCTTACCGGGGCAAAGGACGAGGTGCTCTCCGCCTCTGTCTCCTCACACGTCTTGGGCATGTTGAACTGGAATATGTTGTAGTTCTTACATCTCTGCAGATAGTCCACAAAATAAACTCTTGCGGTCTGTAGTATCTCCAAACGCCTCTCCCGGCTCGTCTGCTTGAGCGTTAGCGCCCCGAGCAGCGCGGGGAGCAGGAGGTACCGGAGCTCGGCCGTGCACACCTCCTCCAGCTCCTCGTTGCGGCTGAAAAGCTCCAGCTGCGCCACTCTCATGGACGCGCTCTCCAGGCTCCGCACGGCCCGCTGCACTCGCTCCTGGACGCTGTGGCTTCCCATCGGCTCCTGCGTTTTGTCCAATTCTTCCAGCGCGCTCCAGCCCCGCTCGAACTGCTCGGACAGCTTCACAGAGTCCGGCTCGGTGCTGGACAACTGTGGAGGCTTCGTGCCCTGTTCAGATTTCGCCATCTTTGAAATGTTTGGTTCCGGGTGGCGCTTCTTTGGCGTTTTGTGTGTTACTCTACAAAACTGATAACCACTGCCATCTAGTGGACTAAATTGAAGATTGTAAAGCCTATAACGCAGTGGTTCTTAACCTTTTTGGAGGTACTGAACCCCACCAGTTTCGTAAGCGTATTCACCGAACTCTTCTCAATTGGAAAAAAACGTTTTTTTTCAAATTCAAAACATAAGTATATATATATTTTACTGGTGCACAAAATTAACTGTGCATCAACATTTTCACACAAAAACATAATAATGAATATTTACTGCAAATCAGTGTGACTGCTGTTCCCTTTCATAAACCAGTTCAGACACGCTTCACCTTGACAGGTGCCATACTCATGTCCTTTTTGCAACAACACTTTCAACAAGAACAGAACAAGGGAAATGGCCCCAGAGCCTGACCTTTTGGTCCTTTTGGGGCCAGGCTGGTGCCAAGACTTAGCCCTTAAAGGAGGGTTTTGATTCAGGGTAAACTCTGGGGCCTGTTCCCTATTCCTTTTGGCCCTTTTGGGGCCAGGTTGGTGCCGTGT
Source organism: Eucyclogobius newberryi (assembly GCF_026437365.1). Taxonomy (NCBI): domain Eukaryota; kingdom Metazoa; phylum Chordata; class Actinopteri; order Gobiiformes; family Gobiidae; genus Eucyclogobius; species Eucyclogobius newberryi. The sequence continues at coordinate 8,899,900 of NW_027315735.1, forward strand.
CTTAGGCCAGATATAAGGGCATTGATACAGGCTCGACTCAAGGGCCTTTTCTGTGGTCGTTTTGGCCTTTTTGGGGCCAGGCCGGTGCAAAGACTTGGGCAAAAAAGGACAGATTGGATACAGGATAGACTCTAATTATAGCAAGAGCAAGCAATTGTTGTGAAAAAAGTCAAATTAGTTAAATAAATGCTTAGTTTTTTAAATGTCTCCTTCAATTTAAGACTAAACATTTGAGGGTGTCCCTGGCTGTTGCGTTACGACGCACATCTTTGTGCGCAAAATATTTCTTTGGGACAGGACTAAGTTAACAAGGCCTAAAATTTTAAATGATACAACGGATGCATTTTTGGATCTTCCATTTTTATGATGGGCAATGCACATGATTTTAAAGCTTACCCATTTTGTTGATTGCGAGTAGCACACATAGACCCTAAATTGTTATGCCAAATACGAAGTTACTGAATCCAACATGGCAGCTCAGGAAAATACTGAATCACACATTGCAGCGACCAAGACCGGTCCCGCTGATACACGGCCAGCTCAGGCAATCATTTTCTATTTTGGATCCAAATCCGTGTGTAAAGTGTACGAGGCATTTGATGTTTACAACCCTTACCCTAACCTTTACCCTAACCCTTACCCTAAGTGTCTGAAGCGTATTGAGAGCCGCCATATTGGATTGTGTAACTTCAGTCCCGAATCCGTATGAACTAGTGTTTGGTGGAAGATTTCCCACAAGCACACATTTAAGAAGAATTGGTATAAAGACTTTAATCACACAAATACGTGTTCAACTTTAATTTCCTTGACTTAAAATATGGATTAGGCACTTGATTAAAACAAAACTTTTTGCTGAGGCTTGTTCATATACACCTTTTTTTTGCACAGGTTTAATATGGCTTGGTTCAGGACCTTGGGGATAGGGGCACTTGCACCTGCAGGCGACACTTCTATCCCATCAGAAAACTGCAACACAAGAAAACATAAAAACACAGTGTGGGTGGTTTTCAGATACTAAAACACGGAACATTCCAACAACTTTAATTTGTTCAATAAATCGTTAACTTTTTGGACAAGGCAACAGCAATTACCTTGCCCGCGGCCCTCAAAACTTGCTGCATCTCAGACAGGGCAAGCCCAAGCCTTCAGGCCCTCACCACGTCATCAGAACCGGTTTTATTGCCATTGTCGGTGAATTGTAGGGTTTGACGCTTTTTGTGTGCGCATACCTTAAGAGTGTTTTTTACAGTAGATCTATGCTGGGGTAAAACTAATTTTGGAAAAATTAACTGTACAGCCTCTTTAATGCCATAATGTGGAGCATTACAGGTAAAGCAATAATATTTACATGGAAACAAGCAGGCTAAACCCGAAAAGTTAGAAATGGCAACTACAATGTTGTGATGTCATCTGAAAGCTGGAAATATTTGAGACACAGACCTGTATGGATATCCATGGTACTTTGCTCGGAATATGGACAGCAGCCAGCTAAAAAACAGCATCACCAACCCAATCCCCGCCACGCACATGACTGCACACAAAGTACAACACCACGTCACAAACTCAGCTTGTGCAACAAAAACATGCATTCATAGATTTTGATACATCCCCCCAGTCACAATGTCAGTCCACTTTGTATCATCCATTTTTTGTGATGCCAATCTCAAAAACATACTGTGCTTTGTTGATCTCAGTCCAATATTTAAGAATGATAGGACATTCCCGTAACACATAATGATGGGTCACCTGGCAACCACAGGTGCCAGCAGTCAGGATTTCTCTGTGCAAACTAAGCACTTTAACACGCCGTTATAAAATACCATTTTCCAACAGAATTCTTTCCAAACGTGTTTGATTTTGTGGTCCTCCATTGAGATGTACAATCCCCAGTTCACCAATAGGCGGCCTCCGGTCCTCATCCGGACCAAAGCACAGTCGCATCCGGACCCTCTGACATGCCCCTCAGAGATTCAGAGAACAAGCAGTGCAGGCTCCTTGTGAGTTAGAGATGAGCAGGTTTTAAGAAATTGTTTCAAATGAACTGGAGTTTGTGTCTTTCCTTCACGCGTCTTTCCTTCTCTCGCTCCTATCACACAGGAGCCCAACCAGCCAACCGTATAGTCTCTCACACACTCACTCACTCACTCACTCACTCACTCACTCACTCACTCACTCACTCACACACTCACACACTCACACACTCACACACTCACACACTCACACACTCACACACTCACACACTCACACACTCACACACTCACACACTCACACACTCACACACACACTCACACACTCACACACTCACACACTCACTCACTCACTCACTCACTCACTCACTCACACACTCACACACTCACACACTCACACACTCACACACTCACACACTCACACACTCACACACTCACACACTCACACACTCAGGGGGTGAGCGTGGGAAAGAGCCGGAGCTTGTGCGGGAGGTTGAGCGGTTCTGACTAGATATAGTCAAACCTTTTCCCTATAATAATGATTAGTTATCGTGTGAGCATGTGGTCAGAACCGCAGAAGTCAGGGTCTTCCGGTAAGCTATCCACAAAAACACTGCTCAAACGCAGCAGCTGGAGCTGTGCTGGGTGCAGTGTGAGATTACACAGATTAGCTCCACAATATCACAAAATATGAAAAATCTAAGTGGTTTTGTCGAACAAAAAACACTCAGATACATGTGAGTATTCAGAACCAGATTAAATATATTTACTATTATATTCTACAGCATTTACAAGAACATTATGACTGACAGCATTTTTGTTGAAGGCTAGAAATGTCAATTTTGCCATCCTTTGTAATAGAAAAGGAAACTATATTTCTACTCTGAAAATGTATGCCAACATAGCATTTGCATTTTTGACCTTATCACAGTTAATCGAAAATATATTATGTTCCGTTTTAATTTAGCCTCCATTTCATTTAAAACCTTTTAACATTTTGATGCTCCGTCATCAAAATGTTTCTTTTTTTATTTGTCTAACCCTAATGTCACATTCTAGCCCACTAGACAAAAACAGCATTGTTCCCATCACAATGGTTCTGAGGCAGACACATACTTTTTCTTTTGCCGATGTCCAAAGGCGACGTGGCAGCTTCACACAGCAGCCCCATTCCCAGAGTCACAGCAGCATCTTGGCAGCACAGGTCAAGGGTACATAACAGAGTAAACAACAACAACCACCTCATGAGTTCAACTTGAAAATATAAAACATTTTCTACACAAAATACCTGTTGCTCTAAAATATTGTTAACAAATCTGTCTAAATGTGTGTTGGTGAGCACTTGCCAAGATAATCCATCCCACCTCACGGGTGTGGCATATCAAGATGCTCATTTGAAGCATGAAAAGGTTGGCCACAATAAAAGGACACGCTGAAATATTCAGTTTTATCAGTTTTGCTGACTGCAAGAATGTCCTCCAGAACTGTCGCATATCATTGACTGTTCTTTTCTCTACCATAAACCATCCCCCCAAAGACTTTTCAGAGTATTTGGCAATGCATCCAACAAGACTCACACCCGCCACAAGTAACCACACCTGGCCAGGACCTCCACATCCAGCATGTTCATCTCAAAGATCGTCCAAGACCGGCCCCCGGACTTCTGCTGCAACAATCCGTTTGCATAACCAAAGAATTTCTGGGGAACGGGCTGAAATGTCTCAGGGAAGCTCAACTGCATGATCGCTGTTTTCATCGAGCTCTTGACCTGACTGCAGTTTGTCGTCATAACTAACTTGAGTGGCGTCTGGAACGTTGGAGAGATGTTCTCTTCGCAGAAGAATCGCGGTTTTCTCTGCCGATGGCAGACGTCACACAGAGTAGGTGAGCAATTTGCTGACGTGTCCGTTGTGGATTGAGTGGCCCATGGCGAAGATGGGGTTATGGGATGGGCAGAAATGTATTATGGACACAAAACAAAGGTGCATTTTATTGATGGCCTTTTGAATGCACAGATACACTGTGATGAGAGGCCCATTGTTGTACTATTCATCCACAGCCATCACCTCATGTTGCAGCATGATAATGCACGGCCCCATGTTGCAGCTGTTGGATCTGTACACGATTCCTGGAAACTGAAAAGATCTCAGTTACTGCATGGCCAGCATATTCACTAGACATGTGGCCACACTGTGTGAGGCAAATGGAGTAGAGTCGATTGTTTAGGCAAAGGTTAAGCGCCACTTAACACAGATTTAGATCGATTTGTCAATATTTGAGAGAAATATTTGTTTTGTTTGTATAGAAAATGTTTTATATCTTCAGCTCATGAAAAAAGAAAGCAAAAGCGTAAGTGTTGTGTTTGTATTTTAGTGCAGTGTGGTTGACATTGAAGGATACTGAACAGGAGTACAATGTGTGTTTCAGCCACAAACTGCGCTTGGCTGCTGCCGTGGATGTAACTCTGTAGAAAAAACACAACTCAAGTTAGAAAACATGCATTTATCTTCTATTATTCATCTTAGCTGCATGGGCTGTAGTCAAACATTTTTCAAAAAGGAATTATAAACTATTCTTTTTTTAGAGTACATACAATTGTTTCAAATAATTGTGATTTCAACTATTAGACAGAAGATGGCGATTATGATGGCTGATGATGCAAAGTGCAAAGCTGAGTTTCTTACTATTTGTCCGGTGCTGGGGTTCTTGTGAGCGTATGGCGGCCCCCGAATGTGGTTCCACATCTGTCCTGAAGTCATGATCAAAACAAAGCACTGCACAAGGGCACAAGGGAAAATGTATGAGCATACAATCTCACAGAAATAACTTTTATATTAAGTGTAGACACATGTTTCTCCAATTCAAAAGATGTATTTTGTTTTGCATCCTAATATGCTTTTTAAACGGTTCCATTCTGTTCCTATGGAGCGCGTTTCCGTCAGAACAAGCGCCATGTCAGGACATGTCACTTTTGCCATAAGAAACAAAGCATTTTCAGCTCCTCTAAAAAGGTCTGGTTTCACTAACGTTTCCACATATTTTGGATTTTGTATGATCAGATACCATACCTTGCACTAACCCATAAAGAATATGCATCGACATAATTTCTATTTGAAATTATGTCACAGGGGCCCCGGACAGGGGCAAGGGCCAGGGAGCCCAGGGAGGGACAGGGAGCCCCGGGCCCCGGACAGGGGCTCCTGTCCCGGGGGGCCTGTCTGGGGCCCCTGTCCCGGGGGGCCCCTGTCCCGGGGGGCCCCTGGCCTCCCTGTCCCGGGCCCCTGTCCCGGGCCTCCCTCTCCCGGGCCTCCCTGTCCCGGGCCTCCCTGTCCCGGGCCTCCTTGTCCCGGGCCTCCCTGTCCCGGGCCCCGGACAGGAGCTCCTGTCCGGGGCCTCCCTGTCCCAGGCCTCCCTGTCCCCGGACAGGAGCTCCTGTCTGTCCGGGGCCCCTGTGCAGCCTCAGTTAGAGATGAGCGGGTTTGAGTTTGCGTCCCTCTCTCTCACACGCTGCCCGTACATCACCATGTGTGAGATCAATCGTGACTCGTGATGTCTGTTTTACTTTGACTTCTTAAAGTGCAATGAGAGGAACGTAAAGGTTTATGCGTGTAAGGTCCATCAGCCAATCACATCGCAGCATTGTTTCACGCAGAGAAGTCCAGTGTGTGATGTTCAGATCAGAACAAAGATTTATATTGTAATTAACTTTTAATAGAGCAATAAAACATTTAAATTTATTTAAAAAGCACCATTAGACTATTTGTTATACATTAAAAAAAATTGATTGTGAAAAATAACCAGACATATTATAATTACGTCTGTTATATAATAATAATATTGTATATTTTTATATAAAAGTGGCAAAGTTGCAGAAAACGCAGTCTCTTCACAGTAGCTAGCTTTGGATATCAAGCAATGCTTATGTCATTTGTTTAATTTGTTTAAAAACTTGTTTTGTCACTTGGCAAGAAGGAACAGTTGGGAGCAGTAAAAGCAGTAAAAGATAAATTAGCAAGGATAACTATTACTTTTACATTTTCAGTTAAAGAGCGAATGTACATTTTAACATATCAATTAGGTCATATTTGTAGTTCTGCTGATGTTTGGTCAGTTTGTACTTGACCTTCCTTGTGTTATGTTATGATGAGTGAACGCTATTGCAGTCCATTCCTCCATGTTAAGTGGTGATTGCTGTAATTGTCTAATAAGAACATTAGTTATTAATGTTAATTAGTATTAACAAATACAATGTGGCCCTCCAGTGGTTCATAGTTCTGTATGATATTTAACTTGGTATTCAACAAATAGATGTTCAACAAAATCATGTTTTTGTTATGAAAACAATTTGACCATAATTTTTTTTCATAGCCAATATTGTATTGAGTAATTGAGTACACTAATGTATTAATAACTGGCTTTAGTCACTTTCTCCTGGCACAGTTTCATCTCATCATCATTTTATAGCATTACAACTTCAACATTTGACTCTTACTTTAGCCGGCTGGACCACATTAAAACGCACCAGAATACACGAAAAAGGTCTGAAAATCTCTGGGGGAGGGCCCCCAGACCCCCCTGTTCATTCATTTAAACTGCTAATGTGAATGTAGACCCTTAACACCCACAAATACACACAAAAACATGTGTTATTTGTACAAGGAGTAGAGGTGTTGTCAGCAGAATACCAAGTTGCATTGTGGGATTTAAGTTCAATATTTGAGCTTGTGAGGTGCTGAGAATATACCTAGATGGCAAACGGATGCCTTGGCGTTTTGGTGCGCTTTGTTTGCGTTGAAGAAAGTTCCCATATGTGAATTGTTCACTGACAATGGCAATAATAAAACTGATTCTGATGACGCGGTGAGGGGCCCCCAAAACATTTTTCGCTTAGGGCCACCTGAAGGCTTGGGCCGGCCCTGCGGCTAGTCCAGTATGATCAGAGATGTTCAAGTGAATTCTGATGTGGACGCATTCTGTGGATCTTCCACTACGAATACCTTTTGTTATCTGGGTTGATTCTGTCAGGTAAGAACCTTAATGTCAGGTCTTTCTCAAACCAAAATGTTAGATATGACAATATAGAGGAAATTACCTCTCAGGATAATGTTGGAAAATATTGGTCAGCATAACTGACCAATCTATTAGTTGAAATGCAAACAGAATACTGGTAAGGTGTTGAAGTTTTGCCACCGTAGGCCTCATAAATCATATCAGCACATCATATAGCTGGATCATGAAACTGACAGCATTTCAAATAGATTTAGACATACATTTACTAATAGTATGAATACACACGGTGAACCTGCTTCACAAACACACATGTGACTTCTCTGGTTTTGTTCAAAGCTGGCACTGTGCAGGGAAGAATGTGTGTGCTGATTTACCAGTGCAGAGAAGGCCCACACATTCTTGTTGAAGAGGAACTCCAGGTTATGTCTGCGCAGATAAGCCAGTCCTCCAATCACAGCCAGGAGCAAACCCAACAGCAGCGGCCCGGCGTAGTTTGGAGGCCGGATCACACGGATCTAACAAAAACACCACTCATTTTATGTTGCCATACATTTAATAATACCCCATTTTTTTCTCAGTCGTTACTTTGAGCAATTGGGAAGAAAGGGTCAAGAATTCAAAAAACATTAATTCTGAGACTTTTCCAGACAGGCCACACAATGAACAAGTTGGAATATTACAAAAACACAAGACTGCTCTGGACATGGGCCATAACAAAGAAATGGATGGCATCATGGCACAAACCACACCAATGACTGGACTGACATGATAATGGACATCAACTTAATTTAATTTAATAGTTAAAGGCGCAATGGACGATTTTTCGGCGATTTGAAAACTCAGGCGGAAGTGCTTATGCGCATGCGCACTCCCCCGTGTGGACTGATACAACACACACGTGCGTTTGTTTATTAGTGCGACGGATCGCATCGCATCTCTCGTCTCCCGTAGATTTCCGTCTCTTCATGAGTCAGCTCGAACTGTCTTTCTCCGTCTTCATTTTGTCCCGTACACTGAGGGAACTATATTATGATAGATCAATGCGCTTAGACTTGCGGAAACTTGCTGCTCGTGGGGACGAACCAGAACGCAGGTGAGCGGTAGGTGCATTTTATGATTGATACGTGGCAGGACTAATCGCCAGTCCACGCCACGAGGAAATAAGACTCATATTTGGGCCAAAAAAATCTTCCATTCAACCTTTAATTTGGAAACGGACAAATTTGACAGACTTTGGACTAAATGGGACTTTTATTTCATTTGTGTGCCATGATTTTTATTTTTTTCCTGTTAATGATTGTTTGATGTCGGCTTTTATTGTTAATATATTTTTTCGCTCTCTGGTCATGTGTCCTGTTATGTTCAGTTTCTGTGTTTATTCTGTTAAAAAGAAATACATTAAAAAAATAAAAGAATATTACATGAGATGGTGCGTCCTAACCGCCCCGTCATTTCTTCCCCCTGGCGTGCATTCCCGTCTCTTTCACGGCCCGATAGTGCGCTTTTTCCCAGTTGAATCATGATCCTTCACCTTCCTGAACCGTTTCCCCACTGTCCGGACACTTTTCCCCGCTGTAGAGTGTTCGAGGGTGCACACGCGGCGCCTGCACCACACTCACCTGCTGCCGCTGCCTCCTATGGGCCAACCAGAGGCACTACCGAGGCGCGTTTTAAAGCACAAGTTGCCGCGCTGGGCTGGTCATGTGACCAGAGGACTCTACCATTTCGTTTGAAATGTGTGTTTTTGTTATTATTGTTTCCTGTGTTATTAACGTTTTAACGTTATCGTTTTACGTATTAACGAGACTTCATTTTAAGTTAAAGGGACAATATGATTTTGGGGGTTTGTGTTGATTTATGCCATTTTTGTGTTTAACCACTTCCTTTGTTAATTGGTTTGGCCAGGGGAGGGGCTATGGGTTTAAAAAGGAGCTCTGCTCATTGTTGAGAGGGTGAAGGGATGGTGAGAGCCATGCAGCCAGAGCTGTCTAGCTCACTAAGTCACTAAGCGAGCCAGAAAGTGAAATGCAAGATGAAACTAGAAGAGTGAGAAAGAAAAGGAAAAAAAAGTTAGTGATTCCAATGAATCAGAGCACGAGGAGTCGTTTACAGTTGGCATGGTTGCCGTGACGATTATACAACGCCATATCTAAGGATCCACATGTTGTTGGGAAGTTTGTTGAGAAGCTAGGCAGGGTGAAAGCTGTTCGAGTTACAAATAGTGGCATGGTGGTTATTGATTGTGTTTCTAAGAAACAACGGGATAAAGCTCTGAAATGTTTCCTGCTTTCAGGAAAACCAAAGAAGAAAGGGGTAATTAGTGGTGTGCCACTAGATATGGACGAGGAAGATTTTCTGGTTGTTTCTGGGGTGTGTGGTGCTCGGAGACTGAGTCGGTTTGTGGCAGATTTACCAGAAAAAGTTTTCCTAGATTATGTGTGTTACAGGGTGAGACCTTTCACCAAAGGCCCCCTGAGGTGCTTTGCATGCCAGGAGTATGGACATGTAGCCGCTGTGTGTAAGGGAGTGTGAAAGTGTGGAAGCTGTGGAGGATCTGAGTGTAAGAGTGAACAGTGTGTGAATGAAGACATGGACCCCAAATGTTTGCATTGCTCTGGAGGGCATCGGACTGGAGATTGGGAGTGCCCGAGACAGAAAAGGGAAGAGGAAGTTAACAGTTAACTCTGAGAATGGAGAATCAGGTTTCTTATGCAGAAGTTAAAACTGTAAAGAAGCAAACAGAGACAAAACAAATGGAGACACAGCCAAATAAAGTACAGCCTGACTCACGATTTCTAATGATTGAGAAGCAGAGTTTCCTAGCTTTTATCGCGGTTGTGATTGTGAACATTTCTATGGAGCTGCAAGATACATCTGAACGGGTCAAGGTGATATTGGAGGCACAGCCCTGCCACACCCCTTTTTCCAAAATCAGTGAGTCTGTTGTGTGTGACAGTTAATTTTGATTCTTGGTGTTGGACTGTTGAAAAGAACCCTAATGTTTTTTTTTTGGATTAGCTCCCTCCGCTGCTGCAGAAACAAGCTTTAATAATATTGTTTAACCCACATAATCCCAGAAAAAACTAACAAGAGATGACTGGACAAGGAAAACACAAGGCTGGAAAATTATGGGATCAAGACAAACAAAGCTGCTGACCCAAAGCCCAATTAAAAACGGTCTGCCTCACAAGGTAACGAGGCTAACACGGCTAGCGGGTCCGATGCATCGGAACACTAGTCTGCCCCCTCGGAGGGACGGGGTTCCGCCTATCCAGATAAAGAATCTTATGGCGTCATCCTGCCAGAGGAAGGAGAAGAGGTGACGCTGCATTCGTTAGCGCTCATAATGTGTGAAATTAAATCTGAAATGCAGCGTGATGTGGCGTTTAAGAATGGAAATGAGAGCAGTAATCGGATTGACCCGATTCAACCAGTTTGAAAGCGACAAAAGAGAACTGAAAGAGGGAGGAGGAAAAAGAGCATGCATCAAAGTAGCTGAACAGCTGATCAATCAATCAATCAATCAATCAATTAACTTTTATTTAAAAAACAGTCTGAATAAATTAGTTTTAAGCCTTGATTTGAAGAGTTTAAAGTTAGTGATGGTGCGCATGTTGGGGACAGTTTGTTCCAGAGTTTGGGACCAGCGACAGAGAAGGCTCGATCCCCCCAGTGTTTGAGTCTGGCCCTGGGGACTACAGGTAAGCCAGGACAAGGTGCCAGGACATTTAGAGCTTTAAAAACAAAAGTGTATCTATATATCTATAGATATGTCTATTGATGAGGTGCTGGAGGGACCATCATGGGAGGAAAAGCCCCTACACGGGATGTACCACTGGAACATAACTGAAGTAGCTGATATCACAAAATCCTACCAATGGTTAGAAAGGGCTGGTCTGAAGGACAGCACAGAGGCCCTGATTATGGCAGAACAGGAGCAGGCCCTGAACAGCAGATCTATAGAGGCCCAGATCTACCACACCGGACAAGACCCAAGGTGTAGACTGTGCAAAGGGGGCTCTGAGACAATCCCGCACATAACTGCAGGGTGCAAGATGCTGACAGGGAAAGCATTTTCCTCTACATAATGTCACTGTCCAAAGTGTTTTTTGTGTGGGTTTCTGTTCCAAATCTACAGTGATGTAAATAGGAGCATGATCACTTAGATCTATTATGCCTGTCTACCTTTTTTAATTTGGACCCATGATTAACAATCATAAACTACATGTTCCTTTGTATTGAAAGCGATATTTTAGGGTTGTGACAACATCAGTATTCAGTTGGTGTGCAACCTCATACGCCTGCTAAAGTGATGTGTAGAGGTTGAGCTGTACTTACCATAACATCAGTCCTGTCTGCCACCCAGCGTGACAACTGCTCCGCTGCAAACCCTCGCACTTGCAGCTCGTACGTGTCTGCGCGTCGAGGCCTTCCTTTGGCCGGGAAGTGCAGGAACGTTGGTGCAGAATTCATGCTCAACTGAAAAACACAAGTCGCACTCCAAAGCACATTCTAGTTTGCACTGTCCAAAGTCACTTTTATAATAGGAGCTCAATGGGCCTCATTCATGAAGTGTTCTTTCGCAAAAATGTGTACTTAAGGCCTTCTTTTGAAGGTTTTTGGCAAATAAAGCCTACAAATAGTCAGGATCACAATTATGCACAGATCAACAGCCACATGATTGTTATTTTTACATAAAATGTGTAAATATGTGAAACTGATTCTGTGGATTCTAAAAGTATGATCAGTAGTGATCTAGTGCAGGGGTCATCAACCACTAGGCCAGAGCCCTAAACCGGGCCATGAGCATCTGCAACTGGGCCCCAGAGGGTAAAGCTATATTAAAATTTACTTTATTTTTGTTTTATGGTTTATTGCTGTCCCTGTGTTTTACTATGAAAACATAGACAAATAAACATCAAGTATTAGTAAGAAGACAATTACAAAATATTTAGAATAAGGGTTTGTACACATTTTCTGTGTTTTTTTTAACGAAAAACGCAATAACAGTTGGTGAATCAAATATGGCGTCACAGAGAAATGTTTCATCACTGAAGATGTAAAAAGGCGATAGTGAACAAAGAAGTCACATTTCTACAAACTATTTCCCCCCCGCCTCATTTGATCGCATTTGGCAGTTTAACTCATTTAAGAAGGAATTTGGCTTCTTAAAAGCATGTCGGGAATCTGACTTAGTTCTCTCAGCATCTCCCTAACCCAAAAAAACATTCTTGAATGAGGCCCAATGACTTGAGGAAAATTCTGCAAAGCAATTTACACATTTATTGTCTAGACTCACCATTTGGAAGACATCTGATCCTTCATCAAAATCTACTGAAGCAAAAAATACTTTGTTGGTGAAGGCTGAGGAATAACGCCAGGAATTAGCCAGCACCTGAAACTCCTCATCAGCCTGTCTACAAAAACAATCAAGAGTCAGCCAGTCAATAGTAGAATCAAAGCCCATTGTGATATTATGAGGAGCTGCAAGACATATTCTCTCATTTCCTCCTGGAAAGCGATATGTAGTATTACTACTAGTACAAGTACTGTAGTGTTATTCATGTCCTCCCACTTATGAAAGAGGGCGACATTCAAAGTTGATTAAAGAACTGGATCAACATTTAAAACATGCCACACAGCATGAGTGTGGGTATGTTTATTTAGTATTTTAACAGTTATGTGAGGCACCAGCCAATTTAGGCAATCAACAATTCTCAGATGAAATATGGAAATTAGTTAATAAAGAAATAAAAGAATATGTCATGATCCTGTGTTTCTGTTTCTGTCTGTTTTCCCTGGTTCAGCTCTTGCTTTGCTCCAGCTCGTGTTTTGCTCCCTGCCCTGTTTTCCCTCTCTCTGCAGCTGCCCTTCGTTCCCTCGATGGTCTATGGGAGGGTATATGCTTCCTCTCTCCCTTCATTCCCTCGATGGTCTATGGGAGGGTATATATGCTCCCTCTTTCCCTTCATTCAGTTGTTAGTCTATGGGAGGGTATATATGCTTCCTCTCTCCCTTCGTTCCCTCGATGGTCTATGGGAGGGTATATATGCTCCCTCTCTCCCTTCATTCCGTTGTTAGTCTATGGGAGGGTATATATGCTCCCTCTCTCCCTTCGTTCCCTCGATGGTCTATGGGAGGGTATGCTCCCTCTCTCCCTTCATTCCGTTGTTAGTCTATGGGAGGGTATATATGCTTCCTCTCTTAATTGAGCCAAAAGTTGTGTTGATGGCAAGCAAGCTAGAGAGTGAAAGGCCGCCTTGTATTTTTATTTGGCCACGGAGGAGGGGCTTAAAGTGGGAGTGACCTTAAGACTTTGGCTCTACTCTCAATGAAACTTATTGTTATAAGTTGGAATATTTTAACTTAAAACCAGCACAGTGACATAAGTAACCATAGCAAAATATTACAACATTGTCAATGAATACAAACATCATTAGCAGGAAGGAAATGTAAATTATGGCAAATATGGCATAAGGAAGTAAAGGCAGAACGTTGCTTGCCCTTTATGATGATGGTTAAAATTCCATCTGAACCTTCTGGCTTTGCAACAGTGACGTGAATATCACACTATCTTTTGGGATGTACAGGTACTACAATCCTTTTGCTCATTAAAACCACAAGTAGTTCACAGTTTAGGGTTTGGCCCATAGCTGGTTCACAGAAATCAAAATTAACATTTAGAGTTGGAGCATACTCATGTTAATGGTTGATGGATCAGTACATATTATTATTGTGTCATTGGGCAAGACATTGCAATGGTGTGCCTGTATATGAATGTGGTGTGTGGATAAGTGACAGGTGATGTGTGACAGGAAATAGTAGATAAGATGAATATGTTGTTATAATTATTAGAAAACTCATTTTAAACCTGTGCTTGAAGTTCTGTGGTGCCCTCAGTAAATATCCACAAGCCAGTGGAAATATCCTTTTTTTATTTGTCAGGAAAACAAGGAGGACGTTCAGCACAAGAACATAGGAATATAAAAAATAATGTAAAAGCAAACTACTACAAGACTAACAAGGGCAGAAAGAGAGAACAAATAAGGAAAACCCATCGACCATACGGGAAAATCAGGTCATGGATAGGGACAACTCAAAAATAATTGAAAGAACATAAGTACAAAAACTGGCTACGGGAGGCAATAAAGATCAGAAACAAGGCACAACAACAATGAACAGACAAAGGAGCTTTCATGCTTCCACAAACTTCTCCAGGGAGCACCAGGACGGCACGAGGCGCAAGTCTGGAGACACCCAATTCCGGGTGGAGAACAAAAATATGAAAAGTAAGATTCTGGATTTGGAGTCCAGGTCCCGCAGGAACAATCTCAGACTTGTGGGGTCTCAGAAGGTAAAGAACGAGACGATACAGTGCTTCCTCCAGAAGATAATTACGGAGCTTATATCTGATGCCGGAATTTCTGAAATAACGTTTCAGAACCACCGTGAGAAGGCTGCAAAGGTTAAAAGGGACCTCCAGTACAAAGGCAAGAAGGTTTTTAATGCACAAAAGCTAAATGATCGGCAAGAAAAACTCAAAAATGCTGGAGGTAAATCATGCCAAGAAGGGGAATCCTCAAATGCTCCAGGAAATTAAAATTATACAGTTCAGAAAATGCTCTTTACAAACAAAGATACTATGAGAATGTATACATTTTTTCTAAATTATTAGCCTTGAAATTTAGAAAACATCAAGCTGAAAGAACAATACTAATATATTTATATACATTTTTTTTATATAAAAGTTTAAAACATCAAACACAAAACAGGACCAGAGAGCAAAATTTAAAATAAGATTACAAATAGACCAACAAAAGAAACACTATCATGACAGAATAAAAATAAAAGTCCCTTTGGGTTCAGAGTTGATCAAATTTGTCCATTTCCAAATTAAATCCAAATGTTAGTTTTTCCATTTGTCTAATGTCTGTTACAATGTCAGTCCAGTCCTTGATTGTTGGTGATGTTTGTGTCAGTCCTTTTTTTGTGATGGCTTTTTTTCTGCCGCCAAAAGAACATTCCAAAAAGGTATGTATTTATTGTGTCCATGACAGGAGTTTTGAGGCCCAAGTACATAGTTCTTCATTTGATAGGGATGACAATGTCAAAAACACTTTGCAGTGCATTATGGATTTGAGTCCAATATTTTTGAGCAACAGGACAGTCCCAAAACAAGTGATAGTGGTTTACCTCCTGACTGCCACATTTAATCCAACATTTAGCATTTCCTTGTGAATAATGTGATGTTATGAAAAAGCGTGACACATTTTTCCAACAAAATTTCCTCCAGACATGAGATTTTGTGGTACTCCACTGGGACGTACACACATTTTCCCACTCTTTGTCCATCAAAACAAGATTACTTTCTCTATCTCGTTTGTTTTAAATATGTTTGGTAGAGTTTCTTCTTTTGCTTGACTAATGCGATAGTAGGATCTGGTCCAAACTTTGTTGAGGTTCATGTTTTTTAAAATTTAAGCAATTGCATCCTAATAATGTGTGCTATAAATGGGTTTTATGCTAGGATAGCCGTAACTTGTGTACATTTTGGTTAGTAAGAGTATCACACGGCAGATTTGCAGCATATCTGGGACAGATAACTCTGTTCTGACAGAGGATCCAAAGCGGGTCCTGGGCAGATCTGCAAGGTCTGCAAACCAGCGGCATCTCTACCGCAGATGTGGGCTTGATTTTATGGATCCGTTGCAGATACTTTTTACTGTCTGGGTTGTCTGACTTTGCCTACGCTTCGTGTTTGTTGTTTTGTCACATGTGCGTATGTGTGTGACACTGCACAGATACAATGTTATAGAGGCGACCAATTAGAAAAAGTGGGTTGCCAGAAAAAAAAGTTTGAGAACCTCTACTGTAGATGTGTCCTTTAATATTTAATCCTGATCCCGGTGCGCTCTTGCTAATGTAAAGCGGTGACCTGGGTCCTAGACAAAATGCTTAGAAAGCCCAGATCCCCTCTATCAGGACCCTCATGTTGCCTCCATTTACGTCTTCGTCTCAACTTTTATTGACATCATCTAAGCCATTTTTTGGTCATGCTTTGAGTCTTTTGGCCTCCTCAATCAATACTGCAGTTTACAATGAACAAAATGTAAAATTATGATTTACTCTTGTTATAGTTCAATATGAAGTACCTGAAAAAAGCATAATATGTCTCATTCAAGCGCTTAGCCCATCTTGAGACACAAAAACAATACGAGTTGTTAGGATAAATGAAGAGTTTTCATTAAACTGGCAGCAGGAGCAGGATAAAATGAAGTAGTATGTATGACAGGCTAGTGATTCAGCTGTGTGCTAGGGGCTCTTTCTGACCTGCAGACACCACACTGCCTCTGAGGCTGTAGGGCTGTGAACATGATCACCACAGAGTAGTTCCGAGGAGGAGCTTTGACAAAGCGCCGGAATTTGTCTCCGTTCATTCTGATGACTGAGCGCTTTGAGGTCCACTCCATGAGCTGGGCCACCTTCTCCGACATCAGAGCCTGATGGGGAAACTGCACAGTTAGACTCTTCACAATCAATCTCGTATATCTATGTGTTAGTATTTAGCTAGTCATAATATTCCGCAAGCTTGAACACACCTTTCTCATATGACAAATTATGAAAACTGAGGGCTGGAAGGATCCAAAACAAATTTTACATAAAATGCTAAATAAATGAAAGAAACTTTTAGGAGACAGGTGATTGCACAGATTTACAATGTCAATGTTGGTTGCTTAATCAATAGATCTAAAAAACAAAACAAAATTATACTATGCATAAAATATAATTTTTATGGTGACCTACAAGCAGATTGCTTTGTGTTTCATTACAGTACAGATACTCCTGGTCAAATAATCCAATACAAGTGAAAGTGGCTCAGTGAAATTATTACTTTAGTTAAAGTACTGACGTATTTGCTGTAGAATCTACTTAAATATTGAAAGTACTTTACAAATAACTTTTTTTTAATAATCTGCTCCTTCTAAAGCAGTGGTTCTTAACCTGGGTTCACCGAACCCTGGAGGTCAAAACATACATCACTCATATGATTCGTGCTGCAGGGAATTTGGTGCGCTCAGTTGTCGACTTGTGACTGTCGTGATGGTACGTCTTGTGATTTCTTTCTTAATATTTTAGATTGAATCAAAGCCCACCTTTCTGGGCAACGTCTTGGTACCAGCCTGGCCCCAAAAGGGCCACAAGGACCAGGGAAATTGCTCAGTCTAACCTGTATCAAAACCCCTTTTGGGATAAGACCTGTCACCAGCCTGGCCCCACAAGGGCCAAAAGGAAAAGGCGAGAGCCCCCAGAGACTAGCCTGAATAAATCCCCTTATATCTGGGCTAAGACATGGCAGCAGCCTGGCCCCAAAAGGGCCAAACGGTACTACTATACTATAATATAATATAATATCTTTGCGAGCAATCCTTTTAGAGGATGCTGGACATAAAAATGAAGAAAAGGACAGTGGCACTTGCATCTCTGAACTGCTCTCTGAAAGGCAACTGCAGAAGTCACACTGATTTTCAGTAAATATGTATTATTGTGTTTTTATGTGAAAATCATGTTTTGACAATTTTGTTTTTTTCAACACAGTGATGTTGATGCATGGTTCATTTTGTGCACCAGTAAAATATATACAGATGTTTTGAATCCTGTGGCCCCCATGCATGAACCTGACAACCCACATTTTTTTTTTAAACTGAGATATAACTATAATAACATACCTTATCATATTATCTTTCTTTAAAATCAGTTTTTCTTGGATTCATTATTTTGTGAGTTGTCGGGTTCATGCATGGGGCCATAGAAGTTGGAAAAAAAAAAAAAAAAAAAAAAATTAAGAAGGGTTTGGTGAATGCGCATATGAAACTGGTGGGGTTCAGTGCCTCCAAAAAGGTTAAGAACCACTGTTCTAAAGACAAGATGAAGATTTTTTTTGTCAAATGCTGATCAGTCCACCTGTAAAACTAGTCGAAAGTTTGTAAAATGCAGTGGGGTGCGCTCAGGGCAATCAAGGCAATCAGCCAATAAAATCTAAAAATACCGTGTGTCACAACTATAAGAATTGTTCTAAAATATATCCAAATAAGCCCGTTTTCCCCTAACTTCTGCTGCTGAAGCTTGGCTAAAGTTACGGTTTCTTTTAGTGGCCACTATAGACGGCTGATCCCCATGGGTCTGTGCTCAAACCACGCTGAATAAACCTGTGAGAATCTTGGATATTTGCCGGTTTAGCCCTAACTGAGCATGTGCAGAGGAGAAGTGAAGCAACTGCAGCACCAAGTTTCAACAAATGGAGAGAAGTCTTTGTTTGTAGCTAAGGCTCTGTTCATGTTTCCAATGTTTAGATGTTAGTTAGAAATACAGGCAGTCATTTAACGCCATAGAGCGCTAATGTGTAGTGAATTAGTTGAAGTTTGTATAGTATGGGAGTTTAGCTCAGTAGGTAAAGCATTCTGTCCAGCACCCTTCATGCAGGAGACCTGGGTTCAAAGCCCACCTCACACAATGTTTTATTTTATATCATTTTTTCTCACTTTTCTATTATCCACAAATTATTGATGAAAACCCCAGGTCTGCTTGCCCATCCATAAAAGTCACCGCACGCTACTGGTGAAATGTTAAGGGTTCATTGGATAAAGGAATTCAAAACGCCAATATTTGTATATTATCCATTTCCAAAACAAAATCAAGAATAAGCAATATTGTTAACAACCTTTAAATGTATTAAAGCCAAGTTACATCAAACCATCTGTGACGTTGCAAACACAACATGTGCAGGAGAAAAACCTTCTGTTTTGTGAGTCTGTAATGGCATCTGCACTAATCAAGTCTCTGGAGTGAGCTTCATATAAGGGGATGGGACAAAAGATGTGGAAAACCCCTCCAAAAAGTGATTTGTACTTAGAGCCTTTTTTAGAAATGTAGTAAAATATATTTGTCTTTCAAATGAGTCAGGTAAAATACGACCAAGTACAGATCCTCAAAAACTGTTCTTTACATTTCGGCTACTTAGTTACTGACCACCTCTGACTTTTGGATACATATAAAAAAAGAAAACAATATTTTCAAAACCCTGTAGGCTACACACAAAAACAACTGCAGTAAAGTTAGCAGCATATTCCCACATTTGCACTTCCGCGTAAATACCTCGTAATCAATAACAACATTTTTGTGAGTTCACAAACTCAAGAGTCTTTTTAGGCTCTCGCTAATTTGTTTGCAGTCAGCACCAGTAGTTTAACAGGCATCTAGTGGCATGACATTTAGTGCCCGCAGGCGTGACTGGAAAAAAAAGATCACAGAGCAGCATTATGGTTTGGGCGGTAGTCAAAGCTACCAAACCAAAACAAGCACGTGCCAACAGCAAGATGGTGCTGAGGCTGAGGATTTGGAGCTGGAGCAGGTAGTAGTGTGGTTGGAGCAGACAGGTACTGGAAGTGAAGTAGGGGCTGGAGCAGGAACAGGAGCAGGTTTGTTGGCAGCCAGATTATAGTACTGTTGATCTGGCAGAGAAGTGAAGAAAAACCCAGGCTTAAATACTGCAGTGAAGTCACTTCCGGGTCAGTGTATCGTGTTTTGAGAGTTGTTCGTTCGCTACTTTTTATTGTTAATCGACGAATTTTACACACTATTTAAGCTTCCTATACATCTGTAAAAGTTTGATTGCTCCACAAACAATCCAGAGCCTCATACAGCTCAATTTTGTTCAGTATTTCGTGGAAATACCCTTGCTCTCTAGCCTAGCCGCTAGCGTCATGGCTGAATCTTCCTCTGCCTTTACCTGCTCAAGCTGTCATATGTCGAGTCAGAACCCTGGCTCTTACGATAGGTGCGTTAAGTGCAGTGTAGTGGTAGCTTTGGAGCCCAGGGTTACGGAGTTAGAAGCGCGGATCTGCTGCTTGGATGAGCTAAAGTCTAGCTATAGCCAGGTTGTAACATCAGCAGGTTTACCAGACCACGCAATAGGGCTGGGTATTGCCAAGACCCTCGCGATGCGTATCCCGATACAGGGGTCACGATACGATGCGTATCCCGATACGATGCGTATCCCGATACGATGAGTATCCCGATACTTGAAAATGTATGAAATTTCATGTTTATCCACAAAGCACTTATTTATAAATCCATTATGCTCTAGTAAAGTATTGCATGTTTCTTGCCAACAACTGGCCTGATCTGAACATGCTGCATAGATCAGCTTCTGATCAGGTCCACAGCTCCTTCTCACCTCGGTCGAGAGGAGCGCAGCACAAACAGCAGATCAAAAGTACTATTCCACCTCGATTAAAGCCTAGATCAAAAATCTAAAAAAAATAAAATAAAAAAAAATCTATATGTGATGCAGTCAAAGGCAAAGCTCTCGATTTACCGGTCGGTCTACGTTCCTACCCTCACCTATGGTCATGAGCTTTGGGTAATGACCAAAAAGACAAGCGGTCGAAGATGAGTTTCCTCCGCCGGGTGGCTGGGCGCTCCCTTAGAGATAGGGTGAGGAGCTTGGCCACACGGGGGGAGCTCTGAGTAGAGGCGCTGCTCCTCCACGTCGAGAGGAGCCAGCTGAGGTGGCTCGGGCATCTGTTCCGGATGCCTCCTGGGCGCCTCCCTGGGGAGGTGTTCCGGGCATGTCCCCCCGGGAAGAGGCCCCGGGGAAGACCCAGGACACGCTGGAGAGACTATGTCTCTCGGCTGGCCTGGGAACGCCTCGGGATCCCCCCGGAGGAGTTGGAGGAAGTGTCTAGTATTTGAAGCAAATTTCCTGCTACCGGTCCTCAGAGGTAAATGTAATCTACATATTATTATTTTTGTTTTATCGTCTGTTGCTATGTCCCAATATTCTATATGTGTGATTGTACCGGTCCTTGCGAGGAAAATGGTTCTAAATCTAACAATGTTTGAAAGAATGTACAAGGATTTTTGCATTTTCAAAAGAATCCGTAAATCCCTCGCCGCTTTGTGTTAACCAATTATTGATTTATTTTAGCGAGACTCAGCTAATAGGGAATAAATGGAGCAGGAAGTAGAGCTACGCAGTTTTAAGGTGACAGGAACTAGCCAGTCGGTTTAGTTAAAAAGGCTCATGTGGTGTCATGACCCGTACACCTCGGGCTAAAAATTCAGATTTTTATCTTCCAATAGGCCATAAAATCGCTAATTTAAACATTTCACTAACACAATATGTATAAAATGTTGGTATTCTTACGTTTTCCACCCTGTAATGGTTTAAAATATTTAGTTACAAGGACTTTTCTTGAGCTGATCAAAAGACTGCAAACATCAAGGTTTTAGCTAGATGGAGGTATTGTATATACCCGTATACGCCGTACACACTCACGTTGCTTCATTATATTGGTTTTGTCACAATTAGTTGGTTTTAATACAATTTTAACATGTTGCTGATGTGTTGACAGTCCTACTATTCACATCCAGCACTTATTTCAGATTCTCAAATAAGTTATAGCACACCATAATGGCTTTACTTATCTACACCACCATCTAGAGGACAATTGTCTGTACTGTTTTGCTACACATTCACAATACTGGCCAGTATCATAGTCTACTTTTATTTTACTATGAGGAAACTAGTAACTAATATGTATCCTTTTTATTACAGCAAGGTTATTACAAAGATGAATAAATGAATAGAATGGGGATTCAGACATGATCATAGTATAAAAAAGGTCATACAACTGTATTCCAGTCACCCGCGACCCCGAAAGGGAAGAAGCGGTAGAAAATGGATGGATGGATGGATAAACAAATTTTAAAACAAAATTAAATTAAATATAAAACACATTGAACATGTACATTATACCTGGTCTTCAGGCCCCACAAATGTGCATCTGGCTGCCTGTAGGTGAGCCTGCGTGTAGGTGAGCCTGCCTGTAGGTGAGCCTGCCCGTAGGTGAGCCTGCCCGTAGGTGAGCCTGCCCGTAGGTGAGCCTGCCCGTAGGTGAGCCTGCCCGCACTTCTTCACTGGCTTCTCTCAATGCCTTCGGAGACCAGTGGTGAGACTTCTTTTCTCTCTCTTTTAATCTTTGCATGTTCTGCATCTTTTGATGAAGAATAATATATTTTTAAATAGAGATATGAAGTGAACACATAGGAGTATAAAATATATTCTTTTGCAACATAATATCATTGAGAAATAAGTTTGGCCACATGCAAGCGTTCACAAGTTATACTTGTTTTGTACTTTATCTCTGACCTTGCAATTCTGTAACTCTGTGGGTGCATGAAACACTAACACAAAAAACAACCTCTTTTATTCTGTCCTGTCCTGTTGTTCTCTTGCCAACTATGCTGCTGATCCCTCTCTTGCTCTCCTGTACTTATCTGCCTCTCATAAACAAATATAGAAACATTCCAAATATGCATTTATTAAATAAAAAATAACAATAGCAACAACAACGATATAACAATAATAATAATAATAATTTGCTGCTAATTTGCGAAGTCATTATATTGACACTGTCACCGACAAAGTGTCATGGAAACGTATTTTCTTTTTTTAAAGAACGTTTTAACCCAAAGGCTATTTATTAGATAGAGTAGCTTTGCGTGAAATGGGGATGAGAGAAGGGATGACATGCAGCAAATTGTCAGAGCCAGGATTCAAACTCACAATGCTGCAGCCGGCTGCACACAGAACCTGGCATAAGCACTGCTTTAACCACTCATGTTTACAACATGATTATTCAATGAAATATTAAGACGAACTACAATTTGCATAGTTACATTAAGATGTGAAGAGTGTGTTTACCTACCGTAAGCCAGCAAACAATTTTGGGAACATCTGATTTAAGACCAAGCAACGTAAAAATGTGCTCATGTACGGTTCAGGGCAACAGTATTCTAATGTGCAAGAGTCAGGACACACTCCCGTAAATAAGAACATGAAAATAGTTACATGTCCAGGTTATAGTTGGTCTGGGATCAGTAAAGTAAGCTTTGTGGTCAATTTGATTCGACTGCATCCAATAATGGTAGTGCTATTGCGCAAATGTGGTATAAAATATATTCAAAATAATTCCAAAATTGTAAAATTACCAAAATATTTGTTGTAGTAGGTAGTGAGGAGTAAATGCAGTTTGAAAATGTATAATAGTGTTGCTATTCAATGACATGCACAATAAAATGCAAATGTATCAATGCATTTTAGAAAATCATACAAACCCCCCCCCAAAAATGTTGCATTGATTAAAAAAAATAAATAAAAATTGACCAAATAATATGCGCTAAGGCTATTATTCTTGGATTGCTTTATTCATAATCACAATTTCTCAGATATGCACTAAAAAAACAGTCCCTAAAAAGCAGTCATCCCAGAGCCATTCAAACAGCTCCGCAGGTTCGGACTAAACAAAGATGGGAGTCCATGGTCCACCCGAAAGTTTTAGACGCATTTTTGATGTCTTGAGAATATTTTGTTTACCAGCTATTGAGCAAGGAAGTGCAAATGTGGGAATATCTGTGCTGTCAATTTAGCTGCATGGAACCAGTGTCACTGTCAGTGCGGGACCTGAAGTAAGTTTAGAAGTTCTCCAACAGCCGAGCCCTGTCAGAACAGCGCCATGTTTTGGAACAAAAACTAAAAGTGCGTGGTTTTCTCACCTCTTTCTTCTTCTGTCCGTCCGCCGTGGGTCTGTGCAGGAGCGCGCACACGCACAGCGTCAGCACAACTTTGGACAACATTTTGGAGAGTGTGGTTACACTTTTCGTCCCGGAAACACGATTCTTCTTCCTTCTTCTTCTTGAGGGGTTTAATGGAGGAGGGCAAACATAAAAATGCGCATTACCGCCACCAATGGATGGACCAATGTTGCTCCTTTGTGCGTTATTTAGAGCGCTCTCAAAAGTGAAAAAGTGCTCCCAATCCCAATAGATCCATGTCCCAATCCCATTAAGGGCCATTCAGCCAATTATGTACATTTGTGCGTCCAAAAACAATATAATTTGTTCAGAATTATGTTATATTCTTATTTATATATATTCTAACAGAGCCAAGTTCTCGCATCTCGCCCATTTCTCCTTGTTCCAGTAGCCCATTTGTCATCAAGGTGCACCTGACACAGATCCCAGGAAAAACATCAGACATCTCGAACCCTCAAGGTCCCAGGCCTCTGGTAGGATAAATAGAGACCGCCCGAGACCGGAGGGTGAGGTGAGAGTTTTATATATATATATATATATATATATATATATATATTATATATATATATATATATATATATATATATATATAATGTGTGTTATGGGCTGTTTGAGCCTGGTAGAAAAGCAATGGGAATCTTTAGCCAATCAAATCCTGAGAAAAAATGACTACGTAAAATGGCCAATCGTCAGTTCCTCTTCACCCACAGCCCTGAGCCAATCCCTCTGTACAGTACAAAATCCTTCCCAGTACTATCACCCATATCTAAAAACATTCTTGTATCATATTAACCTAAACAACAAAAACATACATAAAACAAAAATATGTATATATATATATATATATATATATATATATATATATACATGTTTTATGTATGTGATTGTTGGTTTAGGTTTAAAACAACAAAAACACACACACCCACACACATATAATATCAGTTTTTTATGTATGTTTATGTTGTTTTAGGTTTAAAAAAGAGCAGCTCCAATGCCTTTCCAATGGAGCCTTGTGGAGGTGCGGAAGTGACGAGCAGCGCGGTGCCATCCAGGTCGGCACTAGATCAAACACGGCTAACTCACGAAAGTCGGAATTCCACTAGTTTAAATTTACACATCACAAAACATGTATAACAGACAATAAACAGTTTCCACTAGTTAATATACGGAATCGGGGCAAAAGTGACTTAATCTGAATCCAACATGGCGGCGACCGAGACCTCTGATACAGAGAAAAGCATTTTTTCATTGCATTACAGTCTGTTCCACTTCATACATAGTGTTTGACCATAAAACAAATAACCCTAACGTCTAACCCTAAGTTTTTGTAGTAGTTAGGAGATGAGGAAAAAACTTGATTTTATAAGTTTAAAAGTTTAATCCCGCAATAAATTTTGGGTCAAAGTGGGAGTCGAACACAGTGTAATGTATTGCGCAACCGCGTATTATGTCCCTACTGCAATCCGTACCGGTACTTCCGGAGTTCCCGCACATGTTCAATAAACGAGTCTGAAGACACTCTCGCCTCGTATCTGGCTCGGCGAAACTTAAACATACAATACAAGTATATTACATGGTGTCAGAAAACTGTCAAGTACAGAAAGTACCTGCGTAGCCATGATGATGCAGTTTGACCATCCGAAAATTGACTGGGACGCAGCGGATTTATATCAAGAGTTCCAGAGGTTTCAGAGCCACGTTAGCTTAGTGTTCAACGGTCCTCTGTCTGCGCTGGAAGCCAAACAGAAGGCAGGCTGGATCGGTACGTGGATTGGCGAACAAGGGAGAGAAGTCTACAAAACGCTTGAGTGGGCTGACGGCGAAAAAGATGACCCCGTCAAAGTCCTCGACAAGTTTTCCGGATATATCAGACCTCGTAAAAACAAGCGGATCGCCAGGCATCGTTTCAAACAGAGGAAACATGGTGCAACTGAAACATTTGACCATTTTGTGAAGGATTTAAGACTGTTATTATTGGACTGTGAATATGCTGACTCAGACGGCATGTTAATTGACGCTATTATCGCTGGCGTGAAAGAAAAACGTGTCCAAGAGAGGCTGCTTGACAAAGGTGAGGAGCTGACACTTGCTAAAGCCATAGAAATCCCCCAACAGTTCAAAATGTCACAAACGGAAATGAGAATTGTGAGAGAGGAGGATACACACGTCTCTGCAGTGTCAAGCAAACCAAAGTTTAATGCACAGAACAGAAAAGCATATAGTCACGTTCAGAAAAAACACACGCAACCAAGACAAAATGTGCAAAGCAAAACAAAGAATTGTCCGAAATGTGGAAAAGACCCTACACACAAATGGAACCAAGGGAAACGCCCAGCAAAAGGCTCCACTTGCTCATGCTGTCACAAACTAAACCAATGGGCATCAGTCTGTCGCAGTCGCTCAGTGATTGCAGTAAATGTTGAGTCAACAAATGACATGTATGAAGAAGAAATACTGGACATTAACTTGACAACAGATTTAGTTCCAGTAGCAACATTGGCAAATGACAAGTGGTTGGTGTACATTGACATTTTGGCTCAGGATGTACAGTTTGAATAGACACAGGTGCAAAATGTAACACACTGACTCTGAACTGTTACCAATTCCTGGAGCACAAAGGTGAGCTGAAACCTTCCAAAAGAGTGCTCAGAACATACTCAAACCACAAAATAAAGCCTGTTGCAGCAGTGGACCTCCCATTAAAATACAAAGACCGCAAGACAAAAGCAGAGTTTGAAATAGTGGACATTGCACAAGAGAATGTGTTAAGTGGCACAACAGCTGAGGCCCTAGACATTATTTTGAGAATTGGCTCTCTACAAGACAGTAGTGTGGTGAACAAAGTGGACTCAGTTAATAACACTGTCTCAACTTCAAGCACACCTGCTGGTCTTGAGAACTTTCCAGAGCTGACGCGCACTACAGGAACACTTCCAGGTAAATACAAAATCAAAATTGACCCAGATGCAAAACCTGTTGTACATCCTGTGCGTAGACAACCAGTAGCACTCAAACCAAAAATAGTCGAAAAACTAAATGAGATGGTGCAAGACGGCCACATCGCAAAAGTTGACCAACCAACAGAATGGGTTAGTTCCATGGTTGTAGTTACAAAGACAAACTCAGAATCTGTATAGATCCTAATGACTTGAATAAAGCAATGAAACGAGAGCACTACCCAATGCGCACAATTGAAGAAGTTGTGTCCACAATGCCCAATGCAAAAGTGTTTTCTGTTCTCGATGCAAAGTTAGGCTTCGTGCAGATTGAGTTGGACGAGGCGTCATCGTTCCTGACAACGTTCAACACTCCAATAGGAAGATACAGATGGCTGAGGCTCCCGTTTGGCATCAAATGTGCGCCCGAGATATTCCAACGCACCATGGACCAGATGCGGGAGGGAATTGATGGAGATACTGGCATAATGGATGATATCCTTGTCGCAGCATCAACACTGAAAGAACATGACTGTATACTGAAGAAGGTTGTGGAGAGAGCCACAAGCTACAATTTGAGACTGAACTTTAATAAGTGCCACATTCGAAAGTCAGCTGTGCCTTATGTGGGACATTTGATAACAGCTGATGGACTGAAACCTGACCCAGCTAAAACTAAGGCTGTTAGGTGCATGCCGCCACCTACAGACAAGGAAGGTGTCCGACGTTTCCTGGGATTTGTGACATATCTGTCAAAGTTTATTCCAAACCTCAGCGAAATCAACGCGCCACTGAGGCAACTCACGAAGAGTGATGTCGAGTTTGCATGGCAGCCAGCGCAACAGCAAGCGTTTGATAAGCTCAAGGATGTTTGTACACATCACCCTGTACTTAAGTTCTATGATGTGTCAAAACCGGTGGAGATTTACTGTGACGCAAGCCGCACTGGACTGGGAGCTGTGCTGGTTCAGGACGACCAGCCGGTGGCCTTCTCTTCAAGATCAATGACTGATGCAGAGACGCTCTACGCGCAGATTAAGAAGGAAATGCTCTCCATCTTTCATGCCTGCACTAAGTTCCACCACTACATCTTTGGGAAACATGTCACAGTATTCAACGACCACTTGAGGACATTTATAAAAAAACGCTGCTGTCGACCCCAATGCGTCTACAAAGAATAAGATTGCGGCTCCAGTGGTATGACATCACAGTTAAATACAGGAGAGGCAAATACAGGAGAGCTACCAGACACGCTGTCACGAGCACAACTGTCCGACAAAACACCAGAGGCAGGCTCCCTTAGAGTGTGTCTCCATGATCAGCTTTCTGTCTGTGAGCAACGAGAAATATGCTGAGCTGCAAACACTTACTAAAAATGAATTGAGTCTTCTCCAACAGATCATTCAACAAGGCTGGCCGGACAACAGAAGAGATGTGCCCATCCCTGTGCAGCCCTACTGGGACTCAAGAAGTCAACTGGCTGTTACAGATAGCATCGTGTACAAAGGTATGCGTATTGTTGTCGCCCCCACCATGCAGAAACACATGTTAGGCCTGATACAACAGTCCCATTTAGGGATGGTGAAATGCAAACAGCGCGCACGTGAAGTGTTATATTGGCCAGGAATGAGTGCAGAGATTGAGAGCATGATCAGAAACTGCTCCAAATGTGCTGAAGTTAAAAACAAACTCCCAAAGCAACCGCTAATGCCAACTGAAACGCCCGAGTTACCATTTGAAGTTGTAGCTTCGGATTTGTTTGAGTTTGAGGAAAAGCAGTACGTGGTACTAGTGGACTATTATTCAAAATATATTGAAGCTGACCAGCTGAAAGATCAGCGCAGCCGCACTACCATCGAAGCGCTGAAAGCTCAGTTCAGCAGGCATGGCATTCCTACCATTTTGAGAACGGACAATGGCCCACAGTACGCATCAGAGGAGTTCAAGGAGTTCTGTGAAAGTTATGGTATTCAGCACAAGACATCTTCACCATACACACCACTCCAATGGTGAGGCAGAGCGAGCAGTTCAAACAGTAAAGAGGCTGTGGAGCAAAGCGCCAGATAAACATCTTGCTCTGTTAGACTACAGAACAACTCCTCTCGAATCAGTTGGACTGTCACCTGTTCAGCTGCTCATGGGCAGGAGACCTTGCAACAAATTACCAACCATGCGTGCACTACTCAAAGCCATGAACTATGATTCCTGCAAAACAAAACATCAACTGGACAAGACAAAGTGCACCCAGAAACTCTACCACGACAGGAGAGCAGCACGTCCCCGTCCAGATCTACAACCTGGAGATGAGGTCAGGATGGCTCCACATCCTGGCAGCCAGAAATTGTCCCCGGCAGTCGTCGTTCAGCCACACAGTGCTCCACGCTCCTACATCGTAGACCGTGGAGGCAAGTTGTTTCGTCGTACGAGCCAACATCTCCGTACCAGCACCGCAACTGCCAACCGGTCACGTCACATCACACCTGATGAAGAGCCCTGGTGTGAACCACCGGAGAGAACACCAGCAGCGAAGGAGCAGCAGTGTGCTTCGCTTCCAGAACTACCGTCTACACCCTCTGTGTGTAGCCCCCAGCGCTCACAAACTGAAACAGGTGAACAATATCGAACCAGACGGGGCAGAGTGGTGAAACCGCCGGATAAACTGAACTTATAGTCAGGGCGTACACAAACGCCAAAGCGGAAGTGATGTGCTGGCAACCTCTCCTTCCTAGTTAGTTTGTATTATTGTTATTATTGATGTTTAAAAAAAAAAAAAAAAAAGCAAATTTGTAAAATGCCATGTTTTGCTGTTAATATATGTGCATATTGAAAAAAAGAACAATTTGATATATATGTGTACAATTAATGGATATATATATATATATATATATATATATATATATATATATATATATATATATATATATATATATATATATTGAAAGAAAAGTTTATTTCAATGTCCTATGTAAAATGTTACACGGATGACTGTTCTTTTAACTGTTTATTTTATTCTGAGAAAGGGGGATGTAATGTATTGCGCAACCGCGTATTATGTCCCTATTGCAATCCGTACCGGTACTTCCGAAGTTCCCGCACATGTTCAATAAACAAGTCTGAAGACACTCTCGCGTCGTATCTGGCTCGGCTAAACTTAAACATACAATACAAGTATATTATACACAGTATCTCGAGCACCCCACGCCGTGTTTTTAACCGCTTTTAATCGCGCATGTGATTTGGGCTAAGACCATGGATTTGGGCCGAAAAGAGGGCCGCCATATTGGATTCTGTAACTTCCGAATTCTGACTTCCGTGAGTTAGCCGTGTATGATAGTGTCGACCTAACATCCATGCGACCGGAGCGCAGCACTGTTGAACTGAAGAAAACTTTATGCTAGTTTAGAGCGATATCGCCGAGGCGACAGCCACTCAGAGAACACCTTTTGACAGACACTTGCATGGAATTGTCTTGAGGCCCGAAACACGCTCCTAATCACAGTCTCTTTGATAACTTCCTGTAGAAAGCTGGCAACAACACGAGAGCGAACAGGGCTCAAGGAAGGCGGGTTTGTGGCTGATGGTTTGCGTGCTTTCTGAGGGAGTAGCGGTGATGTAAAATATAGCTAGAGGAGTTACGCCATGGTAACCTAGTAACCGACATCCAGTTAATATAATAGATCCATGATCCAGTCCCATGTGCAAAGAGTTGTGTAACTTTGTGTTGTGTAACTTCCCCGGTTGGAGATTGGAGTCGGACATGAGCAGCTAATGTGTAAATATATATGTCAGTTATATATATATATATATATAACTTACAACATTTGCATTTATAAAAAAATGCTACGTGTCTCCCATCAAACAAACAAATAACGTAAAATAATATACTGTATCTGAACCAGGCTCTGATATAATGAACCTCTCATAAATCTGGATGGTTTTAATTATCTACATTTCTTATGTATTGTGATATTCTGAAGTTAATTCCCATTTCTGTAATGAAATTGCATCATGTTCCACCTAACTTTTGTCTCATTCTAGTTGTTTACAAACTTTTATATGATCTATATATCAATTAAACCCTTTAATCGTCGAATTGTGCAGGTCGGATCACAGCTGACCCTTCTCACCCTGCACACGGACTATTTGAGCCACTCCCCTCAGGCAGGAGGCTACGGTCCATCTGGACCAGAACCTGCTGCCACAAGAACAGTTTCTTTCCCTCTGCCATTGAACTCATGAACACTGCCTAAGCACCTTGCACTCACTGCACTGTCACTTCCTATTGCACTACTTAACTTTAGATTTTATTAGGTACACATCACCACTTCCTATTGTACTACTACATAACTTTATACTTTATAATGTACATATCATGCCGTTTGGTTTTCATTATTCAATGTTTTGTTTTTTGTTCACCAGGACAAGTTCCTATGTTTATACGTTTTGTTTATTGACAAATTGCAATAAACCCCTATTCTGATTCTGATTCTAATTCTGATTCTGATTCTGAATTGTATTATGCCTTCTTTCCTTTCCTTTCCTTTCCATTCGAAAGTTGCGCTTTCTACAAGCACAAGATGGCCGCCGCAATCGTCACAGCAACAGAATCCAAAGTCTCTCTAGCCTTTCTTTGTTCACTCATTGGGAGCTGAGCACAGATCCAAACATTTCAGATGCTGTGTGCACTTGTGTGGCACAGATGGCATCAGAGAAGAGATAACAGCTGACCGCGCGGGACGGACAGGTTAGACTCTCGTGTTTACGTGAACGGCAAGTTACGAGGCATTGTCATTTCAGAGGAGAACACGCTGAGCCCTGGGAGCCCCCGGCATGCTAACTCAAGCTAACACAAACAAGATGCAACACTGCACTTCTGTCACAATCGCACACAACCACGCAAACAATGCTCGATTTGACTCTGCTAAACGCTTTGCAAACCGTAGACACTGCTCTGCCATCTGTGGACTTCACAGGGTGTTGTCTTTGTTTGAGTCCTGGTCAGGGCTTGTTTGTGTCCTAAATTATGGCTGCACGATTTTGGGGGTATTTCCACTTGGATTAAAATGTACTTTAAAGGGATCGTATTATGCTAAATCAATTTAAATTCATTTTTAACCTCGTTACAACAGTGTTTCCTCATGATTAGTTTACTCAACATTGTATGTGGATTGAGTCCTGCATGTTTAAGTAATATTTTATTGTCCTGAGTGCTCAAAATCCCTGTTTTAACCTATCCCCGCCCATATCCCTGTCCATACTTATCGCTGTCCATACATATCCCCGTCCATACATATCGCCGTCCATACATATCGCTGTCCATACATATCGCCGTCCATACATATCGCCGTCCATACATATCGCCGTCCATACATATCGCCGTCCATACATATCGCTGTCCATACATATCGCCATCCATACATATCGCTGTCCATACATATCGCCGTCCATATCGCAGTCCATACATATTGCCGTCCATACATATCGCTGTCCATATCACTGTCCATAGATATCGCCGTCCATACATATTGCTGTCCATATCGCAGTCCATACATATTGCTGTCCATATCCTTGTCCCCATTTATATTATTTGAAAATTCAATTTGCTCCTTGTTGTGATGAAAGGTGACATGTTGGCTAGAAGTCTCGTCTCACAGTAGGAAGGTCAGGTCAGACTCCTGGATCATGTCTTTACCCCTAACATTGCGCTCTATGGGGAAAATGCTTTCTGTCAGTACTTTCTCCAAATTAATCAAATTCAATACATTTTTGTAACGCCCAAAATCACAAAAGTAGTTGCCTCGGGGGGCGACAGTGAAAAACAGATGTTCATAGGAACTTGGCAATGTCCCAATGTCCCAGCATCCCGTGTCCTTAGACAAATGTCCCAGCATCCCCTGTGCTTAGACCCTCCTTCTCGGCCAGGAAATACTACAAAACCTCACTCCTGTCCCGTTAACTATTTATATTTACATTGATGATGATGCTTATGATTATAAAACACCAGAATAAAACAGCCCCCAATTCAAACAGAAGCTGTTTCTGAAGCCTTTGGAGTACAAAGAAATGTTTGTACTCTTACTGTAGTTACTGTAGTTTGTTCTAGTTATGTCCTCTGTCTGATTTACTACACGTGGTCACATTATGCACTGAGGAACATCAGATTTCAAATACCACCTAGTTTTTGGAAGGGTAAATGTAAGGAAAGCTGCTCTCTGGAGTGATGGGCGGATCTACTGTAGATTAGGCATTTGTTGGGTCTTGAGTCTTGACGGGGGTCTGCAACAGCTAAAGAGCCAAGTTGGCTCGATTCAAACCCAGTTAAAGTCAGAAAGAGCAAAACAATGAGACAAAAGGCTAAATTTGCATACATTTGGGAAGTAGGACTGCTTATTTTTAATACTTTGCTAAATCAAAATTGTTTATTTCTTTCAACATTTTATTTAAAAATACTTTAATTTAATTTAGTTATTTTTATATAACTAGAAAGTCCCACTGAGATTTTGAACCTCTTTCTAGAGTCCTGGCTCCAGAGGGGAGGAGCCTATTTTACATGTTTGTTACATTATTTGCAATAATGCCTTTTACATGTATTATTGGTTTGAAATGGATTTGCTCAAAAAACACATTTTCCTTCCATAATACCCTTGTGCGTCTTGGGACAAACGCCAGTCCCAACCCCCAACTAGTTTAGAAAGGATTACAAAATAAATTAGTTATGTTTCTTTCCTTATCTTTTTATATTGTTACGCCTCATTCTCAATCAGAGCCACATCAGAGGCCCCATGTGGCCTTGAGACAGTGGTTGCTGACCCCTGGTCCTGACAATTCCCTTTTCAAAGCTGAAGCATGTATCACTAATGAGATTTAGGGACTTGTAATAAAAAGTTGTTTGGAATTGTTTTAATATCATTTTGTCTGTGTTTGACACAAATAATTAGTATAATAAGTATAACAAAAAATCTCATGACAATATTGTTCCACAGCGTCCCGACATTATTTATTCCATATTGCCAAATTTAGCACCTCGATGTATTGATGTTTCATATTTTGGACACTCCTAGAATGAAACTCAATACTTTACCTGATGATCACATTTTGTTTTTATGAGGATTACACGTTTTTGTTCATTGTCCTTGATCAGATCAATAAATTGAGCATTGAATCCTGTTTATGACATATTTATCAGTCAAAGAATAGTTATTGGACTAATGTCTCATTTTTAGAACTACGACTGATGCGTTAAGCCCAAAGAGCGAGGAGCAGAGGGCGAGAAATGGCTCCCAGAAGGAAAGTGTCCAGACAGCAGCTGGTGAAGCATGGTCATGAAGCCCCGCTGCTCCAGCCTGAAGAGGACAAGGACTATGTCAACCAGCTCTCCCATGAGCTCCTGTGTCACATATTCAGGTAATCTCCCATGAATTATTTTCACCTCATAGATTAAATGCTCCTGAACCTTTAGCTGTGGCGATGGCTGGAATCTTTGTGTCCAATCTGCATTAGATGTATCAAACTCAGGACAGGAGCAAAAAACAACACATTCTGCCAATACATCCATTGTTCTAATCCATCTACTGTTTAATCCACATACAATCTACTGCAGAATTATATATATATTTTTTTCAATAAAGACTCAAAAACCACTGGGGCACAATAATAAATTAATCTCAAGATTTGTATGACAGGGCAAAAAACAACAACATTCTGTTCCAAACACTAGCAACTCAACTAGCAAAATAAAAAGTGGCTGGGGTTTTCCTTCATTGAAAAATTACTTTTATTTCAGCTCAAACCAGAGCGTTGCTGTACTGGTGTGATCCAGAATACGAAGCTCAATAGAGAACTGGGTTGAGTCATTTGGAGGAAGTGGAAAATCCCTGGCTAAAATCTGTGCTTACGGCTTGTCAAAACCGTGCCACAGCCACCCCAGACAGGTGGAGGAGCCCTGGGGTTATATTCAGATTCTAACCTTTTTGGCATTCCTTGGACAAAACTGGTAAAACGCCAGCCCACACTGGACAGCCTAGTGGTGGTTGGTGGTAATACATTTTTGGGGCATGCACCTATTGTCTAAGCGGAAGAAGATGGATGTTACCAATTGTGTTCAAGTTTGTTAGCGATGTTTTACTCACACACACCATAACCTATTCCACCTCTTACAGCCGAATAACACAACCACAGCCAACACACCCATGTTATCCAAATACTATAGCTAATAAAGACATATAGTGCTTACACATGGCCATGGCATGAGCCCAGCTCCAACATCACACGTGCCCCCAACACCGGAGTATGTCATTTTACACACATATCCAAAATGTATAACGGCTTAAATTTGCCAAAAATGAACGCAAATGAAATTCCTTGCGCCACAGAAGACTAAGGGCATCCTCTAACTGTACACTATTTATCTCCAGAAATGTTTATAAGTTAGTCCAATACACAGGGTTTATGGGTTTAGTCCCGGATTCTGCAGCACCGTCCTCAACGCCTGTTTATATGAACGGTGACTTTGTACAAAGTTTAGAAAGGTGATTATTGGTTAAAATTGGCCCAGACTCCCTAACCTGCTGCGGCTGTGGCCATGGTGCTGAAAGTGAAACACGTTTCTGCCTCACTTTGGAAAGATTTGATGTCGGTCCCTGAATCTTAAAATGTTTACTTTATTCTCATAATAGCTCGTAAAATTATTACATTCATCTTGTAATATTAAGATTTCTCTTAAAATTATGACTTTAATGTCAAAATGTTATGACTTTATTCTCGTTTTTATATTTATATATAATTTATATATTCTTTATTCTCCGTTGTAGTTCCTCATCACAAATAAGTTCCCTGTATATAAGTTCACAAGAAATATATTTTCTTTTACACATTTTTAGGTAAAATTTTAATCTTAAGCCATTTTAAAAGATAGAGCCTTAATTAGGATATTATTGGTACTTCCAGTAGGATAATATTTCTTTATTTTTGTCCTGACATGACCTATTGTTTAAGCTCGGCTTCATCTGCCTGCATTGCATTTGTACACGGCACAACTCCCAGTGCTGTAATGTAAATGGAGTTTACTCCTTGATTTTTTTCCTTTTAGATTATCCTTTACATTTTGCGGTTTACTATTTACTTTATGTACAATTTTACAATGATGTGTTTGTAGGTACCTCCCATTGAAGGACATCATCTCAATGGAGTGTCTGTCCCGAAAGCTGCGGGAGGCAGTGTCCCTGTACCTGCGCGTGCTCAGGGTGGTGGACCTGTGCGCTGGCCGTTGGTGGGAGTACATGCCCTCAGGTGATCCAGGCTTAAAGTCAGACAAAATATTTTCTTTTTTTTGTGTCTCTCCAGCTTGAATTAAAGGCTCAGTACGTAACGTTTTAGTCAGTAAATGGACTAAAATAAACGCTTTTTTTCCCTTTTATTTTTATTTATCGGAAAAACGTCATAAAACATTTTTCCTTACTTTGAGGGAATCTGCATCTCCACAAACCTGACTCGTACTTGGCAAGAGAGGAGCCTTTTCTTGCTTGATTCCATGGACATGTTTTAGCTACAATACCCCACAATATGGCATAAAACATATTGAAAATGAAATAAAAAATGTTAAAAAAGCGCAGTTTTAACTTTTTCTTTTCATGGAAGCATGCAGGTGACGTGCCAACCTCCACAAACCTATGGCTTTAAGTCAAGGGTGTCCAAACTTTTTTCACCAAGGGCCGCATTTTGAAACTTATACGGGGCAGAGGGCCACAAACAACTTGACAGTGTCGAATTTGTTGAATGACAAAGTGAATCATTCGAAATTTAGCATTTGATGTAATTGCGATGAGCCTCCACACCTTTAATTAGACCTAGACGAACATTAATATTAGGTTGGTATAACATCAATATGCCTGAATCTTTCCAATTTCACAGTAAAAAGTACTACTTTTTATTGTTTGCGCCAACATAGCAGGAAGCTAAAGGGCCAACAAAAATTGGTCTGAGGGCCGCATTTGGCCCCCGGGCTCTAGTTTGGAGATACCTGCTTTAAGTGCTCTGCAAAAAATCTTTTTTGCTTTGTTCTCTTGACAAGAGCTGTCCCGTTCCACATCACATGTCACATTGCAACCTGTTCTTTACAAAAAGGTTGGTCACAGTTTTACAATACTTTTAAAACCCTAAACCCTCCTAATGTGTGTGAATGTGCAAGCGTGATGATCTAGGTTATATGGGTATATGAAGTCCAAAACTAGATTGCACATAGTGGTTGAGTCAGAATATTTCATCCACAGTCGCCTTAAACCAGGGGTGTCCAACACTGTGAACCATTCTTGAAACCTTAATTAGTACAATTTACTATAAAGAATTGGCCAGAGGTCTGTATTTGGCAAGCAGAAGAAATCAACAAGAACGGGAATTATGTCTGACTGCATTGTTCCTTTTAAATAAATAAATGAATGGGGAAGTGGAAAAACTATCAAAGCTGCCTGCCACAACTGTCATTTAAACCCCTTTGCACACTCATTTGTATTTGTTCTAAATACTGTTTTTTAAATGAATAGAATGTACTGATGAGTACTGGTTGAATACTGAGCTCTATGCTGGTGAATGTGTGTTGTAGGTTTCACGGACAGCAGTTTTCTGATCCTCCTGAAGAAGATGCCGGAGATGGAGCAGCTGTATGGGCTGCACCCATGCTTCCTAGAGCGGAGGAGGGTCCGGGGCTACGAGGCCTTTAGTATCCCTGGGGTGCTGGAGGCTCTACAAGCTTGCCCAAACCTTATGGTCAGTGACATAGCCCCACCATAGCTGTGTTCTACAAGTCCGCAGTTCACCTCTCTGAAACTATATACAGTACACGAACAAATCTGAAAACCATCAACCAACATTTTGAACCTTGTTTTAACATTGTTGCCTCATCAAAAACATACCTGAAGTTATATTTAGCTTCATTCGAGCTGTTCCTCTCCCTCTGAACCCAGAAAACACTCCTTTCCAAATGTAGCAGTTTTTTGACAACATGGTATCTTCTTGCGCTGTTTTTAACTCCATAAATCATTGCCAAACAGAGTTCATTATGACTGTGTGCATTGGCATGCTGGGGAGAGCTAGGTTTGTTTCTCTTCGGTAGATGAAGCTCGAACTTATTTCCCGACGTTGGAAACGCCTGTCTGATATGAACTAATGTGGGCTTTTTATAGACCAAATTATTTCCTTATTATAGACCAAGTAAAATTGCATAATAATATAATAATATCTAATGTATAATGTATGTCTCCTTTGTTTCCACAATCATTATCTCATGTAAAGCTTTGTGTTTTTTAATTACTTATCCAGCACTGTTTTTTTGCTTTTAGTCTGTTTAACCTCATTCAGTTTAATTTCCCAGTTGCATATTATGTTTATGACAATAGTTTCTTGGTAGTAAAAAAAATTGCGCTCAACCCTCTTTTTGATTGTGTTTCTCAGGGAGTGGAGACCTCTCATCTGGAATTGGTGGAAGCCATATGGAACTACATGCCACAGGTTCATATACTGGGAAAGTTCCGCAACCGCAATGGGGCGTTCCCCATCCCTCCTGAGAACAAGTTGACCATACCTGTAACGGCCAAGATCCAGACTCTGCACCTCGTGGGTGAGTCCTGCTCTGAAGCTCCTGCATCACACCCATAGCTACGTTTTGACTGGTTCCAAAGTGGTCACGATATGCTTTAGCTAAGATGTCTTGTGAAAACAAGACTGCAAAAAGCCGATTTGCGGAGTGTGACCTTATGATCAAAAAGTATAGTCAAATACAATTAGATTTTATTTATTAAGAAATAACATTTGTTATCTTTGTGCGAATTGCTCATGTTGCAGAGTTCTATGCAAACTGGTCTGATGGACCAGGGCCGGTCGAAACGTGGCTATACATTTTACGTCTTCCATTATATTGTATCCTAAACCTGTGAAACTAAAGCTTGTGTTTGACTGACGTAGGAGTGAATGTTCCAGAAATCCCTTGCGTGGCCATGCTGCGTCATCTTTCCTTAAAATGGGTTCGCCTGACCAAACCGCAGCCCTTTAAGGACTTTCTGTGTGTGAACCTCAAAACGTTTGTCATGAAGAACTGCGCAGGACCAACCAACTCACTCAAATACGTGCCTCTAGTGACAGGGCTGGCCTCAGCACGCAGCCTGGAGCAGCTGGAGCTGGTGAGGGTGCCTTTTCTGGGAGGGCTCATTCAGCACGTGGTGGAGGACAGCTGGAGGTCAGGTGAGCGCTACATACATACTGCTAAGGTCACTAATGTCAGCGTCAACACACCTGTCATAGGATAAAAACACTGTCTTCATGTTCAGGAAATGACAGGCCAAATATTTATTGTTGAGAAAGATATCTCTGTGATTCCTCAGTCATACAGGTAGGTTCCATAGGAATAGAAAATTGAATTCTGGACAAAAGATTTAGGCATCAATATGTTTTGCCACTCAAGAAGAAGCTACTTAGATGAGATGTGAAACATTGGTCAAACTCTTTTTTTAAAGTTGTATGTTATGTTGTAACATTGGGGTCTCAGATGCTAGGGGTGAACTGCCTATATTTCCATGGAGTAAAGTTTTCCTGTGGAATTGGGTGGTTTTCAAAGAACTGCCACAGGCCAGAGCAATGTAATGTGTATCCATTTTTAGAATAAACCTAACAAAAGTTTCAGTGAAGTTAAAAATTTCAGTGACGCATCCTCACATCCAAAGCCATCCAAAGTCCATAGAGCCAAAACTATGTAAAAAGCAGTGGAACAAACTGATAAACAGCTGAGTCACCACTGGTAAATACATGTATCAATATATAGTGTTAGAATACTTTTGAATGAACGTCAAGTTTAGTATTTAGCATCTTAAAATCTCCATTGGAGAAATGATATGATGTCACAAACCTGATCTCTATTGTTGAGCTGTATTCATTTTTACTTTGCCCCAGGTCAGCCTTAAAAAACAGGTTTTGATCTCAATGGATTCTTACCTGGTTAAATAAATGTCAAAAAAATCAAAAATAAAATCAAACCCTGCTCCACATGGTAGGCATATTTTCTATCCACTCAATCTTTTAAGTGGCACTTAAAACATTTTTTAAGGAGGCTTTGATCAATCTGAGCCTTCAGTAGAATCAGAAAGGATTTATTGCCATTGTCAATGAAAAAAAAATCACAAACAACTTGTCTTGGTGATTCTGTGCAACATAAAACAGGAACAATTTTAGTCATGGTCCTATTTACAGTGAGGAAAGTAAGTATTTTAACACATTGCAATTTTGCAAGTTTTTCCCATTTAGAAATTATGTTGGGGGGGGGGGGAATTGTCCATCCATCCATCATCTTCCACTTATCTGGGGCCGGGTCCCGAGGGCAGCAGTCTAAGCAGGAACTCCCAGACTTCCCCCTCCCCAGTCATTTCCCCAACTCCCCCAGGGGATCCCGAGGTGTTCCCAGGCCAGCCGAGGGACATAGTCCCTCCAGCGTGTCCTGGGTCTTCCCTGGGGCCTCCCACATTGTATGATTTTTAAATAATTTATGTATATTATTGCTGCAAATAACTATTTGAACATCTGAGAAAATCAGTGTTAATATTTGGTACAGAAGACTTTGTTTACACTTACAGAGGTCAAACGTCCAGTAGTTCTTGACCAGGTTTGCACAAACTGCAGCAGGGGTTTTGGCCCACTCCTCCAAACAGATCTTCTCTAGATCTGTCAGGTTTCAGGAGCAACATGACG
Source organism: Eucyclogobius newberryi (assembly GCF_026437365.1). Lineage (NCBI taxonomy): Eukaryota > Metazoa > Chordata > Actinopteri > Gobiiformes > Gobiidae > Eucyclogobius > Eucyclogobius newberryi. The sequence continues at coordinate 8,940,197 of NW_027315735.1, forward strand.
CTTCGGCTCCCTCCAAAGACTTTCTATTGGATTTAGGTCTGGAGACTGACCACTCCAGAACCTTGATCTGCTTCTTACGGAGCCTCTTCTTGGTTGTCCTGGCTGTGTGCTTCGGTTCATTGTCATGTTGGAAGACCCAGCCACGACCCATCTTCAATGCTCTGACTGAGGGAAGGAGGTTGTTGCCCAAAATCTCGCAAGACATTGCTCCATTCATTCTCCTTAATACAGTGTACAGTGTACATACAGGTTCCCTGTGCAGAAAGGCACCCCCAAAGCAAGATGTTTCCACCCCCATCCTTCACAGTAGGGATGGCGTTTGTGGGATGGTACTCATCCTTCTTCCTCCAAACACGGCGATTGGAATTTATACTAAAATGGTCTATTTTGATCTCATCTGACCACATGGCTTTTTCCCATGACTCTTCTGGATCCTCCAGATGGTCACTGGCAAACTTCAGACGGGCCTGGACATGTGCTGACTTAAGCAGGTGAACCTTCTGTGCAAAGTGCATGATTTTAAACCATGATGGCGTAGTGTATTACAGATATTACCCTTTGAAACTGTGGTCCCAGCTCTCTTCAGGTCATTGACCAGCTCCCAGCTTAGTTCTGAGCCGATTCCTTCCCTTTCTTATGATCATTGATACCCCACGAGGTGAGATCTTGCATGGAGCCCCAGGACAAGGGAGATTGACGGTGATATTTAGCCTCTTCCGTTCCGACAGTTGATCTTTTTTCACCAAGTTGCTGGCCAATTGCCCCGCAGCCCTGTCCAACCTTATGGAGGTCTACAATTTTGTTTCTGGGGTCTTTTGACAGCTCTTTGGTCTTGCTCATGGAGTTGGAGTCTGACTGATTGTGGAGTGAACAGGTGTCTTTATGCAGCTAACGAGCTCAAACAAGTGCTTCTAATTCAGATTAATATGTGGAGTAGAGGTGGACTTTTTAAAGATAATTTTTGCCCATTGTCAGGTGTCCAAATACTAATTTGCAGCAATAACATAAAAATAAAAAAATATTTAAAAATCAATCGATTCCTCTATTTTATTTTTAGATTCTGTCTCTCACTGTAGAAATGCACCTATGACGAATGACCCCTCCATAATTTCTAAGTTGGAGAACTTGCAGAATCAGCACACAAATTTCCAAATAATTTCACATCCAAACAGCAGCTCTGGGAGGCCATTATGAGACACTGCAAAGAAATTCAAGCAGAAACTCTCCACAAACTCACAAGTTCAATGGATTCAAAAATTGTGAAGCTCCTGTCAAATAATGTTAAAATGTAACTTGACCCATTAAGATGTTTTGATTGATATAGCTTTTGATTTCAGTAAATATGACCTGCTAATGCTTAGAATTGAACACATTATAATTTACAGTTCTTTGGGAGGTTTGTTCAATAACATTCAAATTGTACCCTACAGGTTGATGGCTTGAAAAATTATGATGACTGTCATTTATATTCGGCAAAATCAGCGAAAAATATTATTTGCATAATAATTTGGAACATCAGTGTATGTTGGCATCAAAGGTGTGGCTCTAAAATGGTTCCAGTCATCTACAGTCGTTTTCTGTTCAATTAGGCCAATTATTGATTAGAATGCATTTTTCCTGCTGTGTGAAGCACTTTGAATTGCCTTGTGTATGAAATGTGCTCTACAAATAAACTTGCCTTGCCTTGCCTAGGCCCCCACGGTTCAGAAATGACCCAACTTAGTTGTGGTGTTCCACAGGGTTCCATTTTAGACCCTTTATTGTTTTCTCTGTACATGCTGCCCCTGGGGTAAATTTTTAAAAGACGCAATATTCATTTATTTTCAAAATCTTGTTAAGCTGTCTTCAGGATGTAAGAGACTGGATGGCTCTCAACTTTAAGTCCAATGATTCAAAGACAGAAATTGTGGTATTTGGTAATTTGATAAATGCTATAACTTGTCTGGAGCCATTTACTGCCACCCGTCTGCCAGAACGGTGGGTGTTTTCGATGGCTCTTTTAAGTCCACCCCCTAAATTTGGTCCAGAATGTGGCTGCTCGTTTGCGCACAGGCACTAGAAATTATGATCACATTTCTCCAGTCTCTCTGCACTGGCTTACCTGTCAGCTTCAGGATTGATTTTTACATCAAATCAAATCAAATCAATTTATTTTTGTAAGGCCCAAAATCACAACAACAGTTGCCTCTGAGGGCCACAGGGAGAAATGAATCAACAATGTCTGTGGTGGCGATGAAGTCAGACAATGTCTGTGGTGGCGATGGAGTCAGACAATGTCTGTGGTGGCGATGAAGTCAGACAATGTCTGTGGTGGCGAGGGACAATGTCCCAGGGTCCTCTGTCCTTAGACTCTCCTTCTCGGCCAGGAAAAACTACAAAAAAAAACCTCTTTGGGAAAAAAGCGTAGAAACCTGGAGGAGTTCCAGTGAAGGAGAGATCCGACTCTCACAGACGGACAGACGGACACGAGGAGACTGGAGCTGGACCCACTCTTCAGGCAGATGAGGGACCGACTGAGGCGAACTGGACCCACTCTTCAGGCAGATGAGGGACCGTCGGAGTCGAGCAGGACCCACTCTTCAGGCAGATGAGGGACCGTCGGAGGCGAACTGGACCCACTCCTCAGGCAGATGAGGGACCGTGGGAGGCGAGCTGGACCCACTCTTCAGGTAGATGAGGCACCGTCGGAGGCGAGCTGGACCCACTCTTCAGGCAGATGAGGGACCGACTGAGGCGAACTGGAGCCACTCTTCAGGCAGATGAGGGACCGTCCACATGGGGCAGGGACCACTTCACCAGGAGAGGGACATCTGGGTCCACAGGTCCTCAGGAGTGAGAGAAAGAAAAAGAAGGCGGTGAACAGTTTGCAAGTGGAATTAAAAAATAAATATTGTTTGATAGCATAAGTAGTCAGAAGAAGAGGATAGTGCTCAAGCTGTCATACTTCCCCCAGCACAGTTACTCCTAGGGCAGCGTAGCTGAAGCTGTGGGTTTATCTTTCTGTTCCTAACTACTCTGACCATAAGCGATTTCGAAGAGGAACGTTTTAAGCCTGGACTTAAATGAAGAGACTGTGTCAGCATATTTAACATGGGTCGGGAGCTGATTCCATAACACAGGGGCTTGGTAGCTAAACGCTCTACCTCCTACAGTACTTTTAGAGACTCTTGGCACCACCAGAAGGCCGGCATTCTGAGAGCGAAGAGCTCTGTTTGGATGATATGGTTCTATAGCATCTTTGAGGTAGGATGGGGCCATGTCATTTATGGCTTTGTAGGTCAAGAGTAGAATTTTGAATTTGATTCTGGACTCGACGGGGAGCCAGTGAAGAGACTTCAGCACTGGCGTAATGTGCTCTCTTCTTTTTGTTCCTGTTAGTAATCTTGCTGCTGCATTTTGAACCAGTTGAAAGCTTTTTATGGAGCTTTTAGGACACGCTGCGAGCAGGGAGTTACAGTAGTCTAATCTAGTCGTTACAAATGCATGGATAAGTTTTTCGGCATCACTTTTAGGCAGGATTCTTCTGATTTTGGCGATGTTGCGCAAATGGAAATAGGCTGTTTTACAAGCTTGATTTATATGAGCTTTAAATGAGAGCTCCTGGTCAAATAAGACTCCAAGGTTTCTTACAGTAGAACTGGAGGCTACACTGACATTGTCCAGTGTGACTATCTGCTCAGATAGAGCGTCTCGTAGATGCTTAGGGCCAAGCACAATGACCTCGGTTTTTTCAGGGTTAAGAAGCAGGTAGTTTAGTGTCATCCAGGTTTTTATCTCCTTCACACAAGTACTAAGTCTGTCTACTTGATCGCTCTGATCAGGTTTCATTGATAAATACAGCTGAGTGTCGTCTGCATAGCAGTGGAAGTTAATGTCATGCTTTCTGATAATGTTGCCTAATGGTAGCATATAAAGAGTAAACAGAATTGGACCGAGTACCGAACCCTGTGGCACACCGTAAATTACTTTAGAGCTTGGTGAGGAGCTCTGGTTTACATTAACAAATTGGAACCTATCAGATAGATAGGATTTAAACCAGCTGAGGGCTGTTCCTCCAACACCTACATCACATTCTAACCTCTGCAGTAGAATGTTGTGGTCAATGGTGTCAAACGCTGCGCTGAGGTCCAACAGAACCAGGATTGAGACCAGTCCATCGTCAGCGGCTAATAACAAATCATTTGTGACTTTAACTAGTGCAGTTTCAGTGCTGTGGTGGGCTCTGAACCCTGACTGGAAAACTTCAAATAAGTTATTGTCCTGCAGGTGGCGACAAAGCTGTTTTACTACAACTTTTTCAAGGATTTTAGAGACGAAGGGAAGATTTGAAATAGGTCTGTAGTTTACCAATAGGTCGGGATCTAGATTAGGCTTTTTCAGAAGAGGTTTAATGACTGCATGTTTGAAGGACTGTGGAACATAGCCACTTTCGAGTGAAGTATTTATTATATTAAGAATAGGGTCTATAATTAGGGGAAGAATGTCTTTGAGGAGTCTGCTTGGAATGGGGTCTAGGACACAAGTTGAGCTTTTAGAGGACATAATGGCTGAAGTTATCTCTGCTTGATCAACAGCTGTGAACCTTTCTAGGTTTACAGGTGGATTTATATGGGACGTTAGATTTACAGCTTGGGCTAGTTCAGGGCTAATAGCGGGGGTAATTTCATCTAATTTATCTCTGATTGTTTTTATTTTATTATTAAAAAATAGGAGGAAATCATCAGAGCTAAGTGTAGCTGGGATTGAGGGCTCTACTGCACTGTGACAGTTTGTTAGCCTAGCTACAGTGCTGAAAAGGAATTTAGTGTTACTTTTGTTGACTTCTATTAGATTTGAATAATATCTGGTTTGGGCCTTACGCAGAGCCTGCTTATAGGACAGCAGGCAACTTTTCCATGCTTTTAGGGATTCTTCGGTGTGAGAGCGACGAAATAATCCCTCTAACTTTCTAACTCTTTGTTTATGTGAACGCAGTTCTTGGTTGTACCATGGGGAGGCGCGCTTTGGCCTAATGACCTTCTGTTTTAACGGCGCGACAACGTCAAGAGCAGACTTCAGAGAATTCATGGTCAAGTCGACACATTGATCACTTAAACTGGGACTAAAACTGTTCTCAGCAGGATCACATGACATGTCACTGAATATTGGCTCTATTATTTCTTTGAATTTTGAGATAGATTTTTCAGATATTGTCCTTTTCATTATAACTTTATTTTGTGGGACTGGATGATCTTTAAGAATAAACTGAAAGGTAATTAGGAAATGATCTGACAATATAGGGTTTTGAGGGAGGACACTGAGGTCACTAATCTCTGTTCCATACGTTAGGACAAGATCCAGAGTGTTCTTGTGAGTGTGAGTCGGTTTATTTACATTCTGAGTGAAACCAATGCTGTCTAACAAGGCGCTGAAGGCATTACTGAGAGCGTCATCACTCATGTTCACGTGGATATTAAAGTCTCCAACTATAACTATTTTATCCCAGGCTAACACTAAGTTTGATATAAAGTCAGAAAACTCTGTTAAAAACTCTGAGTAGGGACCAGGAGGTCGGTAGATAACTATGAACAAAACTCCTTTTTGGTTTTTCATATTTGGACATGTGATTGACAGCATAAGGCTTTCAAATGAGTGAAATGCATTGTTAGTTTTAGGGCTCATGAGTAGGCTTGAGTGGGAGATCACTGCCACACCACCACCTCGGCCTGTGCTCCTGGCAGTCTGAAAGTTAACATGGCTGGGTGGGGTGGACTCATTTAGTCTGACGTAGTCGTCTTGTTGAAGCCACGTTTCAGTTAGAGCTAGAAGATCTATGTTATAGTCACTAATTAATTCATTAACTAAGAGCGATTTGGAGGAAATTGCTCTAATGTTTAGCAGTCCACATTTTACGTGTTTATTCATTTGTGTATTTGTGATTGTTATTTTCCTTAAGTTATTTGGTCTGACGCCTGAAATATTTTTTCTGAGATGTGACTTTTTGGCATTATTTGTACGAGGGACACGAGGGACACGAGGGACACACACAGTCTCTATCTGTCTTGAATCTGAACACTTCACAGGTAACAGAACGGGCGAGAGTTCAGCGACAGAGGAGCGTCTTGAACTGCTGCTCTGCACCTGGGGCTCATCCCTAGATGGTCATCTTGTTGATGGTTTTCTAATGTTTGAATGGGCTGGCTCCTTCCTGTCTCTCAGAGCTTTTGTCCGTCCATGTTCCTAGTAGAGCACTGAAATCAGCAAATCTGATGATCTTAGATGTTCCAAGGTCATGGTTAAAACCCAGGGGGCCCGCGCTTTTGGAGTAGCAGGTCCCAGACTCTCAAATAGTCTTCCTCTGAGCAATCTCTGAATATTTTAAAAAACTTTGGGGAAAACTTTTTGCTCCCACATGCTTTTAAAACTAGCTGAGCACAACATTTGTATAGCATTATTTTAGCTTGTTTTCGCATTTCATTTATGTTTTATTGCATTTTGTATTGCTTTTGTACAACACTTTGGGCCATTGTGGTGTTTTTTAAATGTACATTTTAAACTTGAATTGAAGGAAATATTTATTATTACTGTGGTCTCGAAAATGTGTGATTGCAACATGTCGAGCGGCTCAAAATAATGAAGAAAATTGTGTTGAATTCCCTTTTTCTCATCCAAATATGTCCACCTGTGCCTGTGTCCAGGGGGATTCCGGAACCTTCACACCATTGTGTTTGGAGCCTGTAAGAATGCGCTGGAAGTGGACCTGGGCTACCTCATCATCACTGCCGCACGCAGGTCTCATATTTACTGCATTCTGCTCAACTAAAAAAAGCAGAGAAGACAAAAAAATTTACTTATCCCTTTGTAACTTAAAGTGCCTAAGACTAGGCCACATATTTCACTAAAACACTGATCGTATTCAAGATTTTACCAAAAATCTTGCCTATTTTGAAGTTTATAATTGTTCCTCCTGGTTGGACATGGGGAAATAGATGTGACATAGATATAAGTATGTGCCGTTACTTAGCAACTATATTGTAAACAAAGGCCAAAATCCATTAAAGGCATTGTACCTGATTTTTACTGACTTAAAATGGGAAAAAACATAATTTGTTTTCTAATCTTTGCAGCAGTCCACATTTATTTCATATTCTAAATACTACTTTTCACAACTCAGAGCCCAGAGCAAGTTTTGCCTTCATATTAAAACTAACAAATGTTAGCATGCTTACACACTTTCTGCAGAGAATAAAACGCTCTATACCGTAATTAGATGCCGAGAAAGCGCTATAGTTTCATTTTCACCCTAATGCTTATGCAATATAGCTATACTGGGGGGAAAAAATATTTTACTTTATTACATGCAAAAAATAGGCCCTATTTGTATATACAGGGTATGATTTGACAAATAATTACATCCGATGAGACATTTATTTTGTTGAATAACTATTCCCTGTATTTTTCAACTTTTCAACCATTTTTATTTACAAACTGCAACTGTAATTACCGGTAAATATTTACTACAGGAACAGTTTAAAGAATATTATATACCTATATATAGTTATCAGGTATTATTATTTGTCAAATCATAACTATTTTGTAGATTTTTGGCACTTTACAATTTGGTTGCTAGGTAACAGTTGTGGAATTACCTTTACCTGTGTCATATCTGCTACTCATGTCCATCCAGGAAGTACAATTATACACATTACCAACATTTTAAATCTGGGGAAAAAGAGCCACTTTTTCATGAAATCTTAAATATTCACCCTCCGAGACGACCGCTGTTGTGATTTTGGGGGTTACAAAAATAAATTGAATTGAGTTAAACATCATCCTGTTCACTATATTTTACTGAAAAGTATAGTCTAACCTGTCAGATGCACTAATCCTCAAGATTTTCTATTACATTAATCAACCAACTATTGCCAGTGGTCCAATCTTGTTTCTTTGGCAGCAGGGAGGCAGCCCTTGTGTTTGCAACTACAAACATGGTCATTTGATTTGACTGGGGGTTGCGGTCTCGAAAACAACAACAATTGTTGTGGCATTTATTCAGAAAATATTGAATGATAAAACAAAAACATTTCTTTAATTTGCATTATTTACTCTTTTTAAATCATAATGACAACAGAAACTACCCAAATTACCCTGATCCAAAATTTACATATCGTGTATTGCCCCGTTTAACATCAATGAAGCTTCATTTTCTCAGATGGTGAAGCTGCCTATTCTTCTTGGCAGAAAGCCTCAAGTTCCTGGCCTGTCTTGTATGAACTGCATGTTTGAATTCTCCCAGAGTGGCTCAATGATATTGAGGTCAGGAAACTGAGATAGCCACTGTTTCCAACGACCGATTGACTTGGCCTGGTGTTTTGGATCATTGTCAATGTTGGAAATATTTTCTGGTAACCTGCTGCCTTCCTCTTGCCATACATTTTTCCGGTGCCTTTGTAGCTCACACATCCCTATAACATAAGCGACCCACCTCCATGTTTCACAGTAGGAATGGTGTACTTTTCATCATAGGCCTTTGTTGACTCCTCTCCAAATGTAACGTTTATGGTTGTGGCCAAAAACTTCAATTTTGGTCTCATTACTCCAAATGAGTTTTGAGGCTTGTCTCTGGGCTGTAGTAATGGCTTTCTGCTGGCGACTCGAGCATGCAGCCCATTTTTTTTCAAGTGCCTCCTTATTGTGCATCTTGAAACGGCCACACCCCTAGAGTGTTTTTTTTTTCACATCTCGAACAATTTTCCTGGTGTTTGACATTTTTGTTGATCTACCTGACCTTGGTTCGGTTTCAAAAGAATCCCCCATTTTGCACTTCTTAATTAGAGATTGAACACTGCTGATTGGCATTCTAACTTCCTTAGATATCTTTTTATATCCTTTTCCTGTTTTATACAGTTATCTTTTCCCACAGATCCTTTGTAAATTCTTTTGCTTTCCCCATGACTCAGAATCCAGAAGTGTCAGTGCAGCACTGGATGAAAGATACAAGGGTCTGTCAGGAGCCCAGAAACTCCCCCACCTTTAATATACACACACACACTAATTACAAGCAGACAGATCACAGGTGAGGATGCCTTTCAAACCTGTTTGTGTCAATGTGTGTGCATGTTATCAGGCCAAAATCACCAGGGTATGTAAAGCAGGGTCATTTGGGTAGTTTCTGTTGTCCTCATTATTTAAAAAGAGTAAAACACATTTGTTTGATAATCATGCAACCACTAACCATGAGTGAAAGAAAACATTTTGTGTTATTGTTCATATTTTCTGAAAAATTGCCTAAAAATCACAAATTCTGCCCGGGTATGTAAACTTCTGAGCACAACTGTATATGGAAATATATTGTGAACAATTAATAAAACAACGAGACCCTCCTTTTAATGAAAAAAAAAATGCTAATGCTAATATGTGTTGATGTCTGTGGTCCAGGCTTCACGAACTGCGGATCCAGCCGTCTCTGACCAAGGACGGAGTGTTTTCTGCCCTGAAGATGGCTGAGCTGGAGTTTCCACAGTTTGAGACGCTCCATCTGGGCTATGTGGATGAGTTCCTGCTCCAATGTGAGTGCTGACACTACACAGTGCACTTTGAATGCGATGATAAGAACAACCCTTCTCCTTCTGAATTTCAATGACAAGCCACGTTCTGGACAATAAGTTGGGGGTTTAGGCTGTGTCCAGCCCCCTCAACTTTTTAAATAGTAATTGTTACTCTTTCTATTTTCAAAATGTTCTTAGATGGAGCATGTGTGTGCCTTTGTGCCCTCAATAAAGTTTGTATGAATTGAATGAAACAATAGATTAAATTACCTTTATATTTACAGATTAACAAGAAGACATGGGTGGGTTTTTTCTTTTAATACAAGGCCATGGATAACAATGTAAAATTCACTAAAACAGAAAACAGTCTTTGGACCAAATCCCCCCAGTTACATTAGAATTAAATATACACAAAATAAGTTTAGCTTAGCATATTAGTTATGTGAATTGTATTATTTACAAATTTACAAATTAGCTATATTTTTTGTCAGGATCCAAACATAAAGTCCTGCTACTACTGTGTAAATGTATTCACTAAGATCTGATTGATTGTTTTGTTTGTTTGCTTTTATAAGTCAAATGCTCTGTGTGGCACTGAACATAAAAATTTTAGGAAGATTAGGCAACACTCACACATGATTTGAGGGGACTTAACTCACTTGACCTTCATGACCCAGTGACTTGGACTTACTTGTGACTTGGACGTTATGACTTGACTTTCTTGTGCACATAGTACTCCTCACAGTGTAGTTGGCTCCACCCTTCAGACAGATATAAGGCTGTGACTCCACAGATCTCTGTCAGAGGAAATGAAGAACCTATTATTACTATTATTTTCATCATCATTTATCATTTATCATAGTGTGCTTTGTTTGGTCCCCATGAGGTAAATCCTTGTCATGGAATTGAGACATGTCCTTGGGAGGAGACATACACCGATGCTATTCCGTAACACATTGAGAACACAATTCAACTTAGAATATGAAACGACACAGAAATATCAGACATTTGTATGGCAAGCTTGGGAGAAAACGCGGGGACTGATCACGCAAGCTGTTGTACGCAGCCTGCGTGATCCTCCTGCGTCTCACCCCGTTTTTTCCCGTGCTGGTTGGTTTTATTAGATATTCTGGAATAGGCGGGTCACATTTCTCATTGGTCAGCCTCACATCAAGGCACTTGGTATTTTTCCGTTGAGATAAAGCCTGCAAGGGGGGTGCAACTCCCCCCCCTGGGGCAACATTCTTTGGCCCATCTTTACGACCCCTTCACAAATGCAGTTTGTCACACACCCGTTCTTCTCTTAGACTAATGATGCAGATAAAATATCACTATTATGAGATAGATAAAATACATCACAGAAATATAATCATATATTCACATTTTATCACAATCCTTCACTAGTTCCTAGGACATGAATGCAAGTTAATGTAATGTCTCCACAAAGCATGTAAATCCAACATTGGTGTGTGCGTGTGTGTGTTTGTGCAGGTAAAATGAGCCACGCTGAGCTGGTGAAATATGGTTTGGCCGACGTGACCGAGAACCCTGGTATCATCACAGACATCGGTCTCAGAGTGGTAAACGAGGTCTTCACCAACATCAAATACCTAGTGGTCTACAACTGCCCGCACTTGCACAACCCCCACAGCTGGATCACAGGTACGGCTTCTGCAAAGCTTTGTTTCCACTAGCCCTGGTCCCCCAGATACATTTTCTTTAGAGCGTCTCAGGCCGCTTCGATGTGACGTCATCCAAACATAACTGCTATTTTCTTATATACGGTATATAAAATCTAAATTGTACTTGAAATATACATAGGGGCCATACCTGCTTTCCGATGCCTGATTTCGTCAGCCCTCTGAAACTAAGCAGGACAGGGCCTGGTTTGTACTTGGATGGGAGGCTGCTGGAACACAAGGTGCCACAGTGGGGCGCGAGAGGAAATGTTGATGTGTCCTTAAGCAAGACACTTCACCCACATTGCCTAGTATGAAAGTGGTGTATGAGTGAATGGTTGGTGGTGGACGGAGGCGCAGAAATGCCCTATATAAATCCAATGATTAGTTAGTTAGTTTCTCTTACTTCATAGGCCGATCTCAGTGATTCACAAAAAGACGTTTAGTAATTTTAAGTAAGTAGCACTTTTGTGTTTTTTCCAGCTTTTACTGCATTTATTTTACTACTTTCTGCCTTTACGCCAAATTTTTATTTCATTTCTCTTTATGTAATGCGTTGGGGTTTGAATATTGTCCGATGCATTATGCACTGGAAATGTTTTGGGTCATGACACGAGTGCCATGTGTCTGTAACTGGAAACTGCTGATGCTAATGTGCGCTAGCTTTGTCTGCTCAACAAATCACAGGAAGTACTAGATCAAGTAAACATTTCGGGGAGAATGATTACTTTGCAGTTTTGTTCTCACCCGAGTCTGCATTCTCTTTTGTTCTTTCTTGTCCAATCATTTTGCTATAAAACGGGCTGTGGGTCCAAAGCAAGCCAGCACCCTCTGGAAGCTAATACCTCTCACGGCCCCTTTCAGACCCCTCAAATGGGGTGGTAAGGTTCACTTTTGGACAGTGGAAATGCCACGGACCATCCCAATCCGCTCCAAAGCGGATCAATCGAAACATGCCTCAAGTGAACAGGAAGCAATAAGCAGTTTTGACATCTATGAAAACATGTATGCAAAAAATCTGAACACAAAATGGCTAAAAAAAAAAAATGTTTACAAAAGTGGAAAATAATCTACTCTGAGTGGGCCTGTCCACAGATTGGGGGCCTCATCTATAAAGAATTGTATAGGAATTTTTGTCAGTTGTTCTCAAATTTTGTCAGTTGCAGGCCCCCATAATAACCTTGACATTTGCGACCCCCAAACACACAAATTAGGCTTCCCGCAAAAGTAGCCTTATTTATAATGTTTGATTTTATTTTCTGGACATGGGCCCATGGGCCTCATTTGGAAGCCCAACAAATAATAATCTACATTTTCTGGGCCAGTTCGGACACTGGGCTACATGTTACACAGGGTTATGGATAGGGCTGGGTATTGCCAAGACCCTCGCGATACGATACGTATCCCGATACAGGGGTCACAATACAATACGTATCCCGATACTTGTATATTCTGATACAATTCCCTCATTACGATACGTATCCCGATACATTTTTTAAAAAAGGGTCTAAAAAATGTACCAAATGGGTAATGTTTTTACTCTGGATAAGAAAATGTATGAAATTTCATGTTTATCCACAAAGCACTTATTTATGAATCCATTCTGCTCTAATAACTTCATACATCTAACCAAGTGATCCAAATAGAAATATAAGGAACGCATTCTAGTAAAGTATTGCCTGTTTCTTGCCAAACAATTCCCTGGTCTGAACATGCTGCAGCAGCATCTTCTGCACAGATCAGCTTCTGATCAGGTCCACAGCTCCTTCTCACCTTGGCGAGAGGAGCGCAGCACAAACAGCAGATCAAAAGAACCTCATTTAAAGCCTACTGGCCACAAAAATAAAAAATAAATAAAAAAAATGATACTGTGACTCGGTATCAATCCGGAGTCTGTGACGATATATCGCCATATCGATATTTCGAACACAACCCTAGTTATGGATCGTCTAAGTCCAACTCCAGCGCACGGTGCATATAGATAAATTAATTTGTTGGATCTGTGCCAACTTCTGTTTAATTGTGATAATCTCTCTGCATAAAATTATTTTGGGCTAAAAGATGTATTTGTTGAGGATTTCCTTCTGCTCCTCTCCACGAGTCTCCAGACTGTGCGCAGTTTGCGCAGAGATAAGCAAAAGAATCCGCCTTGTGGATTTTTTATAAATATCACGTATGGCTCAGAGTTTGGCCTTTGCACTGCGAAATTCACAAGCAAGCTTTATAAATAAGGCCCCTGACTTGTAATTTGGAGTGGGAGTATCGCATGTTTGTCTCCATGGACAAGCACGGATGTGGACCCTCACCCAGAAAAGTCACATAATTCACTTTTTGATTATTTTGACAAGAGTAATGTTGCATTAGTTGATATTATTTATATGTATAATGAATGCCGTTTGAATGGTTGGGGTTACCACTTGTTAGATAAAGCACATTATTAATGTAGCCCAAATCCATAAAAAACCTTTTCTAGATAATCCTTCATGTTGAGGAACAGTGTGAAGCTCTCTTCCTGTGCTTCAGATCAGTGTCGCTGGAGTCGCCTGGTGGACCTGACTCTTGTCCGCTGTCATGCCATAAAACTGGAGTCCTTCTGTCAGTTCATAGAGCTGTTGCCCAGCCTGGAGTTCATCTGCCTCGACCAGATGTTCCGAGAGCCTCCCAAGGTACACTACAAACAAAGTTTTAATGTTCTTTTTGGGGAACAGGTGTGCACACATTTCCTTCCATAAATCTGGGCTCTTGATTGGAGAGCAACAGGTTTACTGTCTGATAACCTCTCTTGTGTGGATTTGCTTCCTGCTATGCCACATACTTTTAAGTGCTAACTGTCCGCTCTGCATTTCTCCTTAGGGCTGTGCTCGAGTAGGGCTCAGTGCTGGCACTGGCATTGGTGTGTCGTCTGCTCTGGTCAGTAACCAGAATTCCAATGATGACAACAACAACCTCCCTCAGGAGGCCCAGGCTCCTCCTGCAGAAGCTGCTGTCAACCTTAACCAGGAGGCCCCAGCACCCCCAGCAAACGCTGCAGTCAACCTTCAACAAGAGGCCCAAGCTCACCCAGTTGAGGCTAGAGTCAATCAGCCCCGGGAGGTCCAACCTCCTTCAGCAGTTTCCTCAGTTAACCTTCACCAGGATGCCCAAGATAACAGAGGTACAACTCTAGGGGGGGTTGGAAAATGCAACAAAAATCTGTTCAATTTCAATAACTTCTCCCTGAGGGCTGGGTAAATTTAACTCAGAGCAGTTTAAAGTGTAATTAAACCCCCGTTGCAGAGCCTTCTTCAGCTGCAAGCAAAATTTGAAAATGGCCTTGAGGTGCCTTGAGGTTTGGGGGAGGCGTGGGGGGTTAGAGGAGCAGGTGAGGAGGCGGGCTCTAGCCCGGTGATTGACAGATGCTGCCGAAAGAAGGAATCATGGCGCGGGCAAACTTTCTAATCTGGATAGGAGCAGACCTTTGCACTTGGATTACTTGGATGGGGCATTGCGGAACCGACTGGCCCTCAGCGGGTCTTGCGGGGCCTGGACAGCTCGCTGGCTCAAGGCGATACCTCCGTTTGGCCTGGAAGCCATAGCAGCCAAGGCAGTGACAGCTAAAGTGGCGTTAGCATCGACCCCCTCCCCCCTCCGCTCTCACACACCACGTCAGAAACAGGGGCGGGGCTCACAGGGGTTCAGTCGTGATGTAGTGACCGAGCTTATGATTCAGCAGAGGCAGGTCCAACCGCAATATTCAAATGTAGTGGCCACAGTTGAGTTCAAAGAGGACAACAAAGGCTTTGAATTCAAACGTCTGATTTTTAACAAATCTTCACTAAAATGACAAAATAAGGCCAGGGATGTGTATCTATTTTAGACCCATTTACACAGTTAATAAGTTAAAAAGTGGTTTGGGTGTTTAGTTTCTCTTTAAAGTATAGTTTATCAAGCCAGCTCAATAAGATTAAAGATTAGATTTGGATGGAAAAAAAAGAAAAATCCAGATAACTAACTCTGGGGCTTTTTCTACCATGTGTATGCTAAGATCTGGAAGATGAATTAAGGCTTCCAATTCCGTTGTATTTGTTTCAGTGGCCTGCTCAGCCCCTGCTCAGCTGCGCATTATTTTTCCTCAATGTGGGCTTGCTCTTCCCACCATGCGGCTCTGACTGGGTTGTTCCAAAACTAATTTTCTTCCGGTAAAGCCTTTCTTTTTTTTAATTTGGATGTATGCTTGTGGTCATTGTCGTGGTGAAGTTCCTCTTCAGCTTTCTAGCAGTAGCCTGAAGGTTTTGTGCCAACATTGACTGGTATTTGAACTGTTCATAATTTCTTCCACCTTGATTAAGCTGAGGAAAAACGGCCCCAAAGCCTGATACTGCCACCATGCTTCACCGTGGGAAGGGTGTGCTTTTGGTGATGTGCAGTGTTGTTTTTGCCCCCAAACATACCTTTTTGGAGTTATGGCCAAATCAGACCACAAAATATTTCCCTACATGCTTTTGGGAAACTTCAAATATGTGTGCAGAATTTATCCTGGCTTGGATGTTTTTCTTTGTAAGAAAAGGCTTTCGTCTTGCCACCCATAGCCCAGGCATATGAAGAATACAGGAGATTGTTGCATGTACCAGTCTACACAGCCAATACTTGTTTCCTTCTCGTCTTGTCTACATTTTTGAAGCCTACTAGAACAGCTGAAGTTTATTGGGGGTTAATCAGATATGATTTAAATGATGGCAAGAGTGTATTGACTCCTATTTAACATGAGATTGAATGTGATTAGTTGATTCTGAACACAACCACATCTATGTGCACGTATGCAAGGAGGTGTTGAGAGATCACAGTACAATGCACGTCTGAAGCAGCAGTTCTCGGAAAAAAAACCTGCCTCTGTGTGGAGTGGATTCTCACCAACTACAAGCCCACAGCCCCCCCATGCTGCAGATGACCGGAAATTGGCTAGGCAACTCAACACCTTCTACTGTAGGTTTGATGTAACAACCCCCTTCCCCCACTGTGGCCACCTCTGCCAACCC
>NW_027315735.1:8961417-8983917 GCF_026437365.1 Eucyclogobius newberryi
TCCCAAATGCATTACTTTGATAAGCCTTCACGAGATCATTTCAGATTTTGCCTCATCAAACCCTGAGAAGTATTTTTTTTCAAACACTGTATGGAAATGAAAGGTGGTCTTGTGTTCACTTGATGTTAGTTTAATATTGATCATAACCCCCAGAGACTACAGGGGAATGAGAGCATCTCATCTCTCCCCTGACACAAAATTAAAATCCATACTATTTTGCAATATTTGTGCAGGTCATGTGTACTGTTAAAGACAAAATGTTTGGACTTGCATACAGGTCTTTCCAAGCCCAGGCCACGAGTGTTTGTGAAGAGAAAACGAAATGTAGACAAATCAACAAGCACTTCAGACCCTGTCACAGAGGAAGACCATGTGCAGGTACATGCTAACACAGCTAACACTGTATCTACAAACTGTAGACTTGTTCCACAGCACAACACAACTCACAGACATGGACTTGTTACACATGTGTGCAGGTGCTGAGCCTAAAGAGTAAAAACCTGGTGGGCATCACTCTGACCAACTGTGGAATCACAGACCTGGTCCTCAAGGACTGCCCAAAGATGATGTTTGTTCACGGTAAGCGGATGGGCATTTTTCCTCAAGCTTTTTCTAGCTTTTTTCTCGAGGACCAGATATGTGTCTCACCACTTTTAATACAATTTGGGGTCACACAAAATATCCCCCTCTAGATCTGTTTCAATACTGCGAATATAACTACTGCTATACTGGATTTTTGTGAAATATAAAATACAAAGGGCTTCAACAACATTGCTTTGCCAAATTGCCAATCCATACTGAACCAGAATTAAACCAGGCCTAGACTAGAACTAAAACAAAGCTAAATAGGTAAACTATAGAAATTACCTATTTTTAATATTTGGAAATTGTGCCGGCTCAGATCGTGTGGAGGGCTGGGTTTGCACCACATGCCGTAAGGTCAATAGGCCTACTTTAGGTGTTGGTGTCTATGATGAGCGCTAGAACTCTCTACAGCTCAAATATTATTGCCATCTATTCTTTATTGAATAAGAAGTCAATATAGTAATTAGGGTTAGTATATGGTGGGCCCCTTGTATAATGGCATATGGTATATTGTGGGTTCAGGCAAATGAATAAACGTCCTCTCTCTGCAGCCACCAGGTGTCGAGTGCTGAAGCAGCTGCAAGTGGAGAATGCTCCCATTGTCAACAGAATGGACTTTGCTCAGTGTAAAAAGCTCAACATGCAGCAAGTCCTCGACCAGATCTTGAGGGTGCCTCCAGAGAGGAACCGCATCATCTACATGCGCCCAATGCACCAAGTCTGTTCCACACCTTAAACCACACATATTATGCAAAACTGACTTTTTCTGTCTTTTAACCATGTTCTAACATTGTTCCCTCATCAAATACATAGATGGTACATTTAGCTTCATTTACGCTGCAAGATTTTCTTCTCTACTCTTTCACTCACTGTGTTGTTATTAAGTCCATAAATTATCACCAGACACGTGCTTACGTCAGCATGTTGGGGCAACCTAGCTTTTGTTTATTTCTCCATGGTTATTTACTCTGTTGCCAGTAGATGCCAATTCTGATCAGGGAACACCTGACCGTTTGAAAGTAATGTGTGCTCTTCAATACATACACAGTGTTCTCTCTGGGCTGAGGTTGGAGGATGGCAGTGGGGCCGTAGGCGGCACTCGCAAAAAGTACTTAAAATAGGGGCTCGATATGGAAAGCCAATATGATCACACTCTACCACTTAGGAGCGGCGTATCGCGACGTATTTTCCGACGCTTTTACAAAATAAAGCAGCGCTTTTAACTTATTTTATCTTAATACCTGGCGGTATCTTTTGAGCATGGCGGCATCTTTTGGGCATGGCGGAGGCCCGCCGCAGCATGGCCGCCATGCCAAAACCCCTCAGCGAGAACACTGATACAGTATTTTAAGTTCTAAAATATGAGTTGCCAAAGTAACAGTACTCAATGTTTTAAAGGCTAACACAAATACAAATAATGTATGTGTCCATTCTCTGGTCCTCCTTGTAGCTGGCCCTCCTCTCTTGTAGTTTTGCTGTTTTTTCTATATCAGGCAATGGGTAAAAGAGA
Source organism: Eucyclogobius newberryi (assembly GCF_026437365.1). NCBI lineage: Eukaryota > Metazoa > Chordata > Actinopteri > Gobiiformes > Gobiidae > Eucyclogobius > Eucyclogobius newberryi. The sequence continues at coordinate 8,963,513 of NW_027315735.1, forward strand.
TGATGATGAAGATTATCTATTGACTGACAAAAGAAACAACAAAAATATGTGAAAATAAGACAAGATGAACATTCTTTAACCCCCTCTTTGTGTAGATCGACTCAGTGGCTCTGGAGCAGCAGTTGTTCCAGGGGCCGTACCCGTACCACATTGCTATCGTCCACGAGTTCAGCAACCCCCCAAACATGCGCAACAAGGTGCGCATACGCAGCTGGATGGACACCATCGCCAACATCAGCCAGTGAGCAACTTTCCTGTCTCCTACTTCTCTAAGTTACTTTGTTTACATAAAGAGAAACTGGACTGCGCTAAAAAGCTGATGCAGTTTGTCTTTCCCCGAAACCGGTCAGGCCGCGGTTATTTCATTACTTGGTTTACGGATCCGCTGCACTTAGATTATTGATTTCTAATTTATAAATAAAATAAATTATTATACTTTTTTTTTTTTTTAGAAAGTACCACCGACAACGCAAAATAGCCAAAGTCAAAAGATCCTGCAGGAGTCATTTATTTTGGAAAGCATTGTACTGAAGCTCTGCGGTATGCACGATGCATCATGGGTATTTAAAATGGCGTCACCACAGTGGCCAGCGCTCAGAGCGCTCATGAATCTATTATAATATCTGGCTAGGGTATGGCTAGCCGCAGCATGTCGCAAACAACCCCCAGTGGCCACTCCATTAGTACTGCAGCCAAAGAAATCATGCAGCCCAGAAGGCTTTTTTTCCTTAGAGTGCAATGTAACGAAAAACTGCTTGTGTTCGACTGAAAGAGCACTTTCAGAAATGTCGGATATATCTGCAATTCTTACCTATTTATGGGTCATTGACTTTTTCTAATTTTAAGATTCTTCAGTTGTCTTTAAAACGCATTTCAAGCTGTTAGCTTCGGCTACGCTCTAGCGCGCTGCTCTAGCCCAGCTCGTAACCGTCTAGACCAGGGGTGGGCAATTATTTTCCTCCGAGGGCCATATTCGAATCCAGGCAAGTAGCGGAGGGCCGGCCCGCGATCATTGGTGTGAATTTTTTTTATTTAAATCTAATGTTTAATTCCTTTCACATCATATTTATTGAGGATACAAGTGCAGACAGATACCTAAGAGCAAAAAAGAAAAAGGGAATTTTTTTTTTTTTTTTTTTTTTTTTTTTTTTAAATATTACTTGGCATGTTTGGTGGGCCGGATTATAAAGACAAACGGGCCACATGTGGCCCGCGGGCCGTAGCTTGCCCACCCCTGGTCTAGACCAATCGGCGCGCATCGGTGACGTGAAGGGGCCGAGATGCTGTGGGTGAGCCCAAATGCCACGAATGAGCTACTGGCATAAAACTATGGATCTATAGGTTTAATAACAAAAAAAATCATCAAACTAATGACCACCACGCATCTGAGGGCCGTGGATCTACTTCTCAGAAGCGAGGTCTTGAAATTGTTATCCCTGAAAAACTAAATAACGTAATCAATTCTATGGAAATGGAATGTTTTGCCAGGTATAAACTAATCAATGTTACATTTCGTGTCCATCAGTGTTGTTATCTGTACTACACAGACAAGAAACCTAAATACGGACTTAATCATGACTTTAGCATGTTTTGCATGTAGATAAACATGTCATCTGAATACATTTGACATGTTGTAGAATATTATCATTATGTAGATTAAAAATCCGTAATTAAAGAAATACATTTTAGATCATACACTCCATGTACTTAAAGGCGTAATGGACGATTTTTTTGGCCCAAATGACTGCCGATGAGTCCCGCCACCTATCAATCATAGAACGCACCTACTGCTCCCTACTAGAGCCCCCTCTAGTGCTATTTCTGTAGTCACATCATCACACAGATGGAAAAACAAAATGCGAGTCAGGCCCAATCTGAGAAATGTGTTTCATATTCCCTGTGAAAAGATAAAGCCCAGTCCCACTGAAACTAGTCTGAAACTTGCTGTGCTAAATGTCAGATCCTTATGTAACAAATCTCTCTTAATTAATAATTTTATTTCTTCTTATAATCTTGATTTTATGTTTTTAACTGAAACATGGCTTGACAAAAACACAGGAAATGTAGTTCTGATAGAATCTGCTCCACCCAACTTTAAGTTTGAATCTGAAACACGAGAAAACAAAAAAGGGGGTGGAGTCTGTGCTGTCTTTAGAGATGAAATAATTACCCGCAGGTTGTCTTTTGGGTTGTTTTCATCATTTGAGTATGTATCCTTTAAAATGGAGCTAAAACAGTCTCCATCCATTCTCTTCATTGTTTTATACAAGCCTCCCCAGCACAGCCAAAGTTTTATTGATGATTTTACTGAGATGCTTTCAGTCGTATGCACAGACTTTGATGGTTTGGTCATTACAGGTGATTTCAATGTGCATGTTGATAATATTTGTGACAGAAACGCTAAAGAGCTTGATGCTGTCCTTGAAACCTTCAGTCTTACTCAGCATGTGAGAGGCCCCACCCACAGCAAAGGACACACTCTAGATCTCATAATTACAAAGGGGGTAAATATTTCAAATGTTAATGTGATCGATGTTGCTCTGTCTGATCATTTCTGTGTCTTCTTTGACCTGTCTGTTTCTCCCAAACCACCGGTTGGTCCTGCAGTTGTTCAGAGGAGACACATAAGTGATGGCACAGGTGCACTGTTTATGGAAATGATAAACTTTGAAAATGTCTCATGTTCTAATGTAAATGATTTGTTGAACTCTGTTACATCTAGTGTTTTGAATGTTCTGGACACCATCGCCCCTATAAAGGCTAAAATGGTTAAAAATAAGCAGAAGGCGCCGTGGAGAAATGATGATTCGGTCAGGGCACAGAAAAGGGAGTGCCGCAGGGCCGAACGGAAATGGCGCAAGTCAAAGCTCCAGGTTCAAAAAGAGGTTTACAAAGAGAAGCTGAACATGTACAACCTAATCTTACGTAGAACTAGGGAAAGATATTTTTCTGAAATTATTGGAAGCTGCAGTAACAACTCGCGTGTCTTGTTTGCCACATTAAACAGATTAACAAACCCTCCAGCTCAGCTGCCGTTAGAACTCATTTCCACATCCAAGTGTAATGAGTTTGCATTATTCTTTAATGACAAAGTTCAGGGGTGTTTGACCAACATCACATGATCTCTCTGGGTGGAGTCTGCATGTTCTCCCCGTGTTACCGTGGGTTCTCTCCGGGTTCTCTGGCTTCCTCCCACCATCCAAAGACATGCATGTGTTAGGTAAAATTGGTGACTCTAAATTGGCCCTAGTGAATGAATGTGAGCGTGAACTGTCTGTAATGTCTATGTCTATGTCTATGTCTCTGTGCTGGCCCTGCGACAAGTTGGTCACTGTCCAGGGTGTACCCCGCCTAAGGCCCGAAGTCACTGGGATAGGCTCCAGTCACCCGCGACCCCGAAAGGGACCAAGCGGTAGAAAATGGATGGATGGATGGACAAAGTTCAGGGCATTGAAAATGCTATAAATCCCACAATGCAAAAAATTACCCTAAAACCACCAAGACACTTAGAGCTAACTCACTTTGCACCAGTAACTGACAAAACTGTCCATGAGATCATAACCAGTCTGAGTTCATCTACATGCTGCCTCGATGTGTTACCCACCAGATTTCTAAAGTCTGTGCTGAACAGTTTGTTAGCACCATTCACTCACATAGTTAACATGTCGCTTCAATCTGGAACATTCCCAATGTCTTTGAAAACTGCGGTCTTAAAGCCTCTCCTAAAGAAGAGCAGTCTTGATGCTGCAGTACTGAGTAATTACCGGCCCATCTCTAATCTGCCATTTTGGGGCAAAGTCCTTGAAAAGGTTGTTTACCAACAGCTCACAGATTTCCTCTTAATAAACAACTCATTTGATGTTTTTCAGTCAGGTTTTAGACCTCATCACAGCACTGAGACTGCTCTTGTCAAGGTGACAAATGACATCCGCCTGAACACTGACACGGGCAAAGCCTCAGTCTTAATTCTGTTAGATCTGAGTGCTGCTTTTGACACTGTCGATCATGGGATCCTCTTACAGAGACTAGAGGACTGGGTGGGCATCACTGGCACTGCCCTAAACTGGTTAAGGTCCTATCTGGAAGACAGGAAGTACTTTGTTGAAATTGTTAGCTGTGTCTCAGACCACATGACCCTGACCTGTGGAGTGCCCCAAGGATCAGTCCTGGGTCCCCTTCTGTTCAACCTCTACATGCTGCCGTTAGGTCAGTTGATACGCAGTGAAAATGTGTCCTATCACAATTATGCAGACGACACTCAGATCTATGTTTCACTATCGGCAGGTGAATATGGACCAGTAGATTCACTCTGTCACTGCATCCAACAGATCAGTTTGTGGATGCAAAACAACTTTCTCCAGCTGAACTCAGACAAGACTGAAATAATCGTTTTTGGCCCACAGAAACAAAGAGAAAGTGTTAGCGGTCACCTCCAGAGTCTCGCTCTAAAACCTACAAACCAAATTAGAAATCTGGGGGTAATAATGGACTCAGACTTGAACTTTAATAGCCACATCAAATCAATAACATCAGCAGCTTTTTACCATCTAAAAAACATTGCCAAAATCAAAAATATAGTGTCAAAACCAGATTTAGAGAGACTTATCCATGCGTTTGTCTCCAGTAGATTAGACTACTGTAACGGCCTGCTCACTGGTCTCTCCAAACGAGTTGTAAAACAGCTGCAGTACATCCAGAACGCTGCTGCTCGGGTCCTGACTAGAACCAGGAAGTATGATCACATTAGTCCTGTTCTCAGGTCTCTGCACTGGCTCCCTGTGGCTCAGAGAATAGACTTTAAAGCAGCTCTGCTTGTGTACAAGTCTCTCAATGGCCTAGCACCAAAGTACATCTTGGATATGTTAGTGCCATATGAACCATCTCGGACTCTGAGGACCTCAGGGACCGGCCTCCTGCTGGTGCCCAGAGTCAGGACAAAACATGGGGAATCTGCGTTTCAGTTTTATGCAGCTAAAATCTGGAACAGTCTTCCTGAAGATGTGAGACAGGCTTCTACTCTGACAATGTTCAAATCTAAGCTAAAAACAGTTTTGTTTAGCTGCGCATATGACTGAAAGGATTTTTTCTTTGCACTCTTCTCTTTTGTTTGTGATTTTATTAGTTTAGACAATCAGTTGGATTGATAATTTTTAATTCAGTTAATTTTATTGTATTTCTGTTTCTGTAATTTCTTTGTGATTTGAAAGCATTTTTCCTGCTGTGTGAAGCACTTTGAATTGCCTTGTGTATGAAATGTGCTCTACAAATAAACTTGCCTTGCCTTGCTCATCTGCAGCCGCGTCCGGCTCGTCCCCATGAGAGCAGCACGTTTCCACGTGTCTAAGCGCATGGATCTATCCTGATATAGTTCCCTCAGTGTATGGGACAAAATGAAGACTGAGAAAGACAGTTCGAGCTGTCTCTGAAGAGACGGAAATCTACAGGAGACGAGAGATGCGATGCGATCCGTCGCGCTAATAAACAAACGCACGTGTGTGTTGTATCAGTCCGCACGGGGGAGTGCGCATGCGCACTTCCGCCTGAGTTCTCAAATTGCCGAAAAATCGTCCGACTACAAACTAGAATTTTTTATGGTTTTATATTTAATTTACAATAAACCACAAAACACTGAATAATAACTCTAAAATAGCAGCACAACAGCATTAGACCATGAGCTGAGCTCATATTTTAATAGATCCATGAGTGAAAACGGCTTGATTTTGATGACGCAGTGGCAGCTGCTCTCTGCTCGTCCCATGCTCCGCGCTCTCAGCTCGCCCCGCTTGGGTCATGTACTTTTTTCCGGTTCAAAATCCGTCAGTTTTCTTAAAACCAGTTGTTTAATATTTCACTTTTATCTCACACTGGGCTCTGCGCTACTCTAGTAACTCTCTCTGATTGGTCAATACGATCACATGGTACACAAACCTACGTAACTTGCGGGCTGCACTGCCCGAAGAGCTAAAGGCTAACTGGCGACATGCGCTACTGAGCAGCTCCCATTGACTTGAATGGGCAGCCATCTTGGCTGCTGGGGGCTTGAGAGCACTCCATGGGCCAGTGTGGTTTCGCTTAACCGTACTATCCGGAGGCCATATCGCCTTGAAAAAATATGCAAGTGGTGATCGGGATGATACAGTTGGAGATATACTAAACAGACACCTGCCTGTGATGTCATGGAAATCACCTGCAGCAGCAGCGATGACAGCCTCTGGACTCCTCCAAAGTGGATGCTGTTGAAATGTACTCAGAGACTTCGGTGCCAAATTCATCAAATGTGTTCTTTGACATTTATATTTTTCCTGCCTGTCGCCATATTTCTTTGAATTATTATATTGATGTTTTATGAAGAAAAAACCTTTTGAAATTATATTTATATTTCGTCCGTCTGTTAAATATATTTAATTTAAAAATCCGTAAACCAAGTAATAAAATAACTGCGGCCTCAGACCAGTTCTGCCAAGTTTACATGCAAAAGTAAATTGATTCAAACAGTGTTTATCATATACAAGACCAGAATTTCTCAGACTGTGGTGTACGCAAGGTGATACAAAATTGTTTTATTTTTTTTGTTTAAAAAAAAAATCCACATTTTTGCTCTTCCTTGATTAATGTCTTTCGTTAAAAAAGAAAAAAAAAAAGATCTAGTGCTTCTTGGAAAGCCAAATCCCTTTCTATGTTGGTACTTGGTGTAAAATGTTACCACTGATATAGGCTATACATAATATGATGCCCAAGTAAACATTTTTCTAATGTTAAAGTTGTCACACCCTGAGCCACACTGCGTTTGATGTTGTATACAGGGACTGCAGATTTTTCGCCAATTTGAGAAATCAGCGACTGATTTATTTTTTTAAATGCGCACAGTGTGCCGCACAGTCTGCCCCCACAGTCACCCCCATCCTTTTCGAGAGGCCGCCTGCCATCAAACCTCGTGCACGAGCACGCTACAGCTCCTCTGTTACATATGCGTTTGATTAGCAGATTCCGTCCCTCAGCCATTTTTGTACTTGGCGGAACTACACTGAAGGAACTCGCTTCTAGCTTTGCTAAACGCACACCGGCATATCAACCACACATGCGCAGCCAGGGAAACGTGCAGATATCCCGGGAATGAGCCAGAACGAGCCTGCAGGTGTGCAGTAGCACACAGGGAATGATTGACATGTGGGAGAACTACTCAGCTGTCCACGCCACAAGGAAATGAGACTCAGATTGGTCGCCAAAAATCCTCTATTCAATCTTTAAGCGCATGTTGGTACAAATGAGCCGAGAATCCGCTGTGCGGCTCAGGGGGGGCCACTGCTGGCCGTTTGGGTGCCTGTTGTGGATTTTCTATAGGAAAACTTGAGCAGAGTTGTCTTTAGTCCAAACATGATTTTTTATTTAGTTTACAAGTGTGCACAAGCAAAAACAAGTCTGTCCCTCCCAGAGTCCTGTCTGTCCCTAAGTGAAGTCAAAACAGGAAATGCATTTTATACCAAACCAGAATGCCACGTGTAGAGTAAAGAAACCAGTTAACACCTTGATGGATTTGCTTCATAACAATTAGTTCATTGTCCTATCGTAACAACACAAGCAGTGTCTGGGGGCCCTCAACAAAGACATTTTCAACAAAAATCATATACTTTTCTGTATTCTGGTGCATTTTAGATGTAATATTACCTGAAGCCCTTCTCCTGCTCTTCTGCAGATCACGGCTCTATAAACACTTGAGGGTGCAAACTATTGATGCTTTCTATTGCATTTATAAAAACATGACGCTAAAGTGTCGCTGCGCCAGCTCGACAGATTGCACGCCTTGTTTAGTTTTCTCTTTTTCTGTTTCTTATCTAATATGAAGCCAATTTTCATCATCTGAATATAGTTTTGCTCCTTGTAGTTTGTTGATATGCGGATCAAAAGGATTCTCAGCTGTGCTTCTGTCCTGTTTAAACTGTCTGGTGTAGCTTCCTGTGCACATTTCAAATGTTCTGTGGAGAGACCGAGAGAGCGGCGACACTCGAAACCTACCGGTAGTTTAATTGTAAAAGGAATCGCGTAGCTCCTGCACAAATAGCCTGTTGTGGCATTCAATCCAAAGTGCCTGGTCAGGTTGGTGCCACTTAGAGCACTTGATGCCCTACACACTGCCTGTTAAGCGTGTAATGGGAGTGGCCTCTGGTTCATTTGTTTGGGCCTTTTGTTTTGAGTTATAACTGAACAGATGTAATATGAGTATGTTTCAATATAGAATTTAATAAATGTTTACACATGCAAATGAGGCCTGGTTTCAACTTTATGCGGACACTGCAGGCTGTGACTTGATGTAGAAGTGTTTTTGGTTGAATATCATTTGAAACTCTTGACACATTATTTCTTGTAAGCTGGTACACTACTGTGCTTTGTTTGGGCACATGTCGGATTTTTCTAAACTATTTTCTGCAATATGGCTGCAAGATGATTATCGTGATTATCAAAAGTGAATCTAAATCGCAATGTGGATGGTTTTTAGTTAATCAGTTAATCGGCCTATTTCAGTCTTTTTGTCAATTTGCGTTTAACTGTGAACTTTTAACAGAATATTTATATTTAAACATAAATCACAAAACTAATCGCAGTTCTCAGAAAGATCGCAATTAGAAATAGTTCCCAGATCATTCCGCTCTATTCTGCTCTGGTATCTTGTCTCAGTAACACATGCGCGAGCATGAGCCACTCCTTTAGTCCAGCTTCAGTTTGATTGATCATTTCCATGACATCTGTAAATGGACAAGAAGAGGTTGTGACCTTTTGCGTCTGGTGGTTTTGGGAGAATTGGTCCACAGCACCTCAATAAACATGCTCGAGTTTACAAGCACTTAGGATAATTGATTCAAATAGGACTTACCGTAGTAACTTATCCGGTTTTCATGGTCTGCATGTGAGCACAGTTATGTTAACAAGAACTTTTAGTTTGCCAGTCTTTAAAACTATGTAAAGTGCTGCCTGGTGGTTGGTCAGAGATTAAAGAGTGAGTTTAATCTGCCTTATTACATAGGAGTATATGTTAGTTAGTGCTTTTGGTCTGAATAGTTGTTTTGCACAAACTCACGCGCATTTATCTTGTGAGTGCAGTTTGAGTCAGATATATGTGGTTGAACATTGTTAGTTAATTGATGTTATAACTAGGTTCATCTTCCTGTATGTACTAACAAAATGTTCTAAAGTAACTTGTAATCTAAAGAAGTCATAGAACCAGTACAATTGGCATGTGAACATGTAGTGAGTCTGTGTAGGGTGACGTCACAAATGGTACGAGAAAAGCTTGATGTGCAGCTGCAAAAAGTTGAAACAAATGTCACAGAGCAGAAGTAGGGCAGTAGGGGGTAGTGAGTTTAAACCTGGGACCAAAAGCAATCTTTGACAGTACTATGACAGGGCTCTGTGACAATGTCAATGATGTTATTTGCCTAAAAAACAGCTGAGCTAGCAAGATGAGGTCCAGTGCCAAGTGCAGGGGGCTTGACCTTGAACTATCGACAAAAATGACAGACGCATCATCATTAACCGTAAAAGTTAGTAAAGGCGAAGCAGCTCCAGTGACAGGACGGTCTTAACAGGGAAAAGGTTATGTATTTATAGAAATTAATCTAGTTGACGGGGGAAAACAGAATAATAATGATCTTTCAAAGGGTAAGGCCTTATACTTGCCCAAAATCTTAGAGGGTCATAGGTTGAGCTCCCTTACAAGGGGGAGGGTCAGGTACTCTTCCAGCAGGAACCAGCTCGGGTCATTTTGCTGCTGTTTACCATTTTTGTGACTTCAATAAAACTTAATTAAGTCTTCTTAATTTTTAACTTCATTTGAGCTTGGAAATTTGACCCAACAAAAGGACTCTGGAGCCTAACATATGTATGATGTTTAATGTTTGTGGATTTACATTTTAGATATTTTGAAAACGGTTATATCAACCCTTTCCCTCCAGCTGAGATTATAGCATTGTCAAATTCTAGAACCTGGACGTATCTATTGACTTAAATTGACACAAATATAGTGATGAAAGAAACAAAAGAAGATTCTTTATAATTAAAAGATTCCAGTTAAAAAAAAAATCATGCAGGCTTCTAAAGAGAGAGTTTGGGAGCGAGAAATGAAAGCTGTGTTTTTAATGAAGCCATGTGTGTGCCAGGGAGCTGATCAAGTACGAGTTCTTCCCGGAGGCCACGCGGACCGAGGAGGATGTGAAGAAGTTCTCGCGGTATCCCTGGGGCCGGGACATCTACACTCTGGAAGGTAACGCTGCGTTTCACCATCTCACTCTCCTCACCCCACTCTGAACTCATGTGGAAAGCTGTGCTGAAATGCAATGTATTTGTTGTACAATGAAAATAACTGATTGTTCGTTTGTCAGGGGTGGTGGATGGTGCCCCCTACAGCATGATAACTGACTTTCCCTGGCTGCGGACCCTGAGAACAGCAGATCCCAACAACTACGCTCGCTATGACTTTGAGGACGACGAGATGAGTGAGTCTTTAAACGTACACTATCTGCAGTTGAGTCAACGGTGAAGAGCTGATATAAACCAGGGCTATCAAAGTGTGTTTTAAATATTATTCAAACAAATTATTAAAGCAATAATCATGAATTGACGCAGATTAATCATGCATCTCTGTTTTTACCGAACACTCTTTTAGATTTCACACCAGGCTTATCTGAAAGAAGGTTCACGTTGATATCACATGGATAATATTAAGCAGATATTTATATTAACGCCAGATGCTTGCTTGCTTCAAAATGTGAATAAAGTAAGATGCCCAATGGGATGGCAAATAATATTCTCATCACTTGTCTATAAAGAAATATTATTGCACCTTTGGAAAAATAAAAATGCCCCAAGTTTAGGAAAATAGAAATCTTTAATGACATATTACTTAAAAATGGAACAAACTATATCAATAGACAGAAAGAATCAAAAACTGTTTAAATATTGTGGACACTTAAGCAATGCTACAGGATAGAATTCTTTTACAACTGTTCCTACCTCTGTGCGACAGCTGTATTTTGTGTCTGTATTTATAGTGAGAGAGAGCGTGCGTGAGTGCGTGTAGCGTGAGCGTGTAGCTTGAGCGTGTAGCTTGAGCGTGTAGCGTGCGAGTGTAGCGTGCAAGTGTAGCGTGCGAGTAGTGTGTAATGTGCCTTTGTTGGCACCATACCACAACAGCAGCAGAGCCAATGTTGGCCTGCAGTGTCATAATGGAAGCCCCTGCGCAGCTCAGTGAGGATGGGTTGCCCGCTTCCGCCCACATATGTTTGTTCAACATTTCTGACAATGTCCTGATTCGGGCCTTTGCGTATGGCCTAACAGTGGAACGCCTCGTACGGCGGGTCCCACGTCTCTTGTATGCTGCGCTGCTCTTTGAACGTGGCTCCAGTCTATCTATCTCTCGCTCATTAGTCGGACACAATATCTTTCGCTCTCATGATTCAGCCTCAGTCTCCCACAGTTTGATTAATTTTAGATGATTCTCCATCCCTCTCACAGACTCCGTTTTTTCAAATTTCATCCTGAGTTTTGTGATTTCGTATCTTGCCCGTATATTTCGGACCATACATGCAGGCAATCTAGACCTTCTTCCCCATATTTGTTTGACATAGTTGGTGTCTTTGAGATCGGCACAGCGCTCTTGGAATTTTTTTTTCCACGGTCGGCCGCTCTCTTAACAACTGCATGTGCTTTATTACACCCACACACGTCTGCATGGTGCTGTGTCTCGTTTTTGACAACCTTCTCGACTACACTTTTTCTAGTTCAGGGTGTACCACTCGCAGAAACCAATTGCCCCTGGCAAAACTCAACCTTCTTCAGTTATACTTATTATTAGTTGGTGAAAAAAGTGTGCCCGGTTCCTCCTGGTCTTACAGTGGCCCCAGGCCACCCCTTGGTCCTCCCCCTAGACACCAGCTATGAGTCATGAAAGGACACGGCACAAATGGCAACGTGTGTCCAGACAAGACTATTATTCCAATTTTAATCTGTGTATTGAATTTAGGTTAAATAATAATTTTAGAAAATTAAAGTTGAATTTCAATTCTTCAAATTTAAAGGTGCTATTTCAATCTAGCCAAAGACTCTTTTAACCTGTGAAATGTCAATTTGATCTCAGAATTTATTTATGGCATTCGGACACTTAAAAGTCTTTAGTTTCCCAACTATTATTTTTTTTTTTTTAAACACATTTTTTTTTTTTTTAACACTTTTTTTTTTTTTTAAACACATTTTTTTTTTAAACAAAAAACACTTCCAACACACTACACAACTGAAGACTACTCACCCGCAACCTGTTATTTTCAATCCTAGCACCGGCGTCCTCTTCCAGTGAGTTCCTCCTCTTGTCTCAAAAAAGTGGAGGAACGAGGCTGGAAAGTTGATATTCCAGGTGGCCACGCCCTGCATCACATGGCCCATGAAAGAGCAGCACCAAATCGTTGTGGAATATCTCTTCTAACAATTATCCAGAAATAAAGTAAACATGCTGTACAATCAGAATGAACTCTCCCTCATACGGTTCTTCTCCGTACACTCATCTGGTCCTTCCAAAGGGATCCAGAATCATTTATAGATTAGATACGGCAAATGGCCACAGTCTCTTTACAGGGAAAAGGACAGTTGGTCACATTTGCAAGTCAATTTACACTGACAATGCAAATGAAATTAAACTGAAACAATGCCCTAGTGTGAAGATCAATACTCATCCTATATCCTCATGCAGATAGAGACAAGCCTCTGGTCAAAGGAATCACAGCACAGGCACGTAGTTATAAGTTATACGCTCACAGATCTCATCTCCGCTGACATATGACCAAACTAACAACATTGAAGACTTGCGGTTCTGTAGCACAAAACTATAGAATAAATCTCTTGTGTGTCCACTCGCACTGTGTCTTCTTTATTTTTCTGGATATGAGGCCATGACTGCCAACATCACCCTCACAGTTGGTGGTTTTGAATGCCACAGTTGTCAGTCATTGGTTCAAACGCTATCACCATATGTACTTGCTCCATCCCACTTCAGCCTTCAACTTTCACTTGACAGATCCACTGACTCTGGAAAGAGGGATAAGGCATGGTTGTGCCTGGGCCCCACTTTTGTTTGCTTTGTACTTGGAACCACTGGCCAAATATTTTAGACGATCAAAAACAATTATGCTACCCAGATGATGTCCTATTACATTTGACCAAACCAGAAATATTCATACCTAATGTGATGCATTCCCTTAATAATATTTGTCCAATGTCTCAATACAAACTGAATTTACAAAAACCCATCCAAATGATCCATCCATTTAAAGGTTGAATAGAGGATTTTTCTGTTAGCCCCTCCTGTTCTTTCCGAGAGGCCGCCTACCATCAAACCTCCGCTGCTACTCGTGCGTTTGTTTATTAGCGCGACCGGATCACATCGCATCTCTCATCTTCGCAGATTTCCGTCTCTTTAGAGCCAGCTCAAACACAGTCTTTCTCTGTCGTCCCTCAGCCATTCCTGTACTTGGTGGTCCGAAGCATGGAGCTACACTGAAGGAACACGCTGCTAGCTTTGCTAAACACACACCGGCATATCAACCACGCATGCGCAGCCGGGGAAACGTGCAGATATCCCGGGAACGAGCCAGAATAAGCCTGCAGGTGTGCACTGCACACAGGGAATGATTGACATGTGGGAGAATTAATCAGCTGTGCACGCTACGAGAAAATGAGACTCAGATTGGTCGCCAAAAATCCTCTACTCAACCTTTAAAGGGCACATTTAGCTTAATGCTAGTTTGGTGAATCATGGTTAGAAAGTCCTCTCCCCATCGTCCTGCACATTTCTGCCATATAATTAAAAGCTTTGCAACTGCATGGCTACATCAAGGTGTCTTGAGGCTAGCTTGAAGATATTAAACTCCTGTAATTCCCTCTGCAGCCAGTAGATGAAGCCAAAGCTCCATTACTCAGACCTTTCTTAAAGCTATAACAAAACAAAACAAAAACATTTTAGTTTCTTTTTTGCAGGCAAAAAAATGGTCTGCATGGCCAGAAAACATGGATCCCCAAGACTTTTGGTGAAATACACTGTGGACTGACGAGACAAAAATGTAACTTTTTGGAAGGTGTGTGTCCGAATACATACATACCAACAGTAAAATAATAATGAACAACATAAAAATAAACAACAATAAAATATGGTGGTACTAGTGTGATAGTCTGGGGCTGTTTTGCTGCTTCAGCAAACCATGAATGCTGCTATCTACCAAAAAATACTGAAGGAGAATGTCTGGCCATCTGTTCGTGACCCCAAGAAATCAACAAGTCCATCTCTGAATGTTCATACTATTCATCTCAAATAGTTCTTTTTGGCGTGATTAACGGATATCAGGATTAAATTGAGCTATTCTGCTGTCTCTGTCCTATTTATGTTGTAGTTTCTGCTGACACATTGATTAATATGCTCTCTTCTTATTTGAATAAATAAATGAATAATAATAATACAAATTCACAAAGCCCACACTGGCCGGCCTCACATAAGACTGGTGACCAGCTGAGCTCTGATTCTATCTAAGAACCACACTTGAATCCAAAGGTGTGCTGTAGCGCTCTCATGATCCGGATGAACTCTGCGCTCTAGTCTTTCACAGCACAGTCTTGACCACTTGTATGAAAAGAAATGCCACTAAACTGTGCTCTCTGCGTCAGGTACTATCTACGCCCCGCGCAGGAAGGGCCAGCTGTCCGCAGATATCTGCATGGAGACCATCGGGGAGGAGATCTCTGAGCGTCGGCAGAGCCGCAGAGGCCTGTTCCAGCGTGTGGTAGTGGTGTTCCTGCACCACTGCGACACTCCGGGAGAGCCTGTGGAGGATGACTACATCTAGGGCTCAGTGCGGGACAACCATGAGTCTTTCAGAAGTCACTGGAGCACCATTACAGGAGAGAGTTCATAAGGGCCCATAGTGTGTTGACCTGAGCGCATACTGCTGGAGCTCCCAGTCATCATTATCACTTTCTCTGCAGCTTGTTGACAAAGCTGACACACTCCTGCAGTGGTACTTTATATTCAATATTTGAATGTATTAATACAAGGAGCTTGTGCCCTTTTTGCAGGACGAAATGTTTGTTTGGTTTTGGCGCCGCCGTGTGGTGAAGGCATCCTCACTGTGCTCAGACCGGAGCTGCTTCTGTGACCTGAACCACATGGACTGGCCTGCTTTTATTTGTGTACAAATGTAAAGTAGCTGTGCTTGGTTTGGCTTTGAGTCCAAATAAAACATTTAAAAACAAATCATTTGTCGGACGTAATGCTTTGTGTGTGTGTGTGTGTGTGTGTGTGTGTAAAACTCATATTAATTGTGATTTAATCATGTTCTGCACACATGTAATATATTATGGCATCTTAAAATTATCATTATTTTACCATTTATATGTTTTCAAGTTATTAAATGTAGTAATAGGCCTACAGCCGCCTTTTTAATCTTTAGAGATGGAATTTTCAAATTTTTCTAATCCTGTGCTTCTCCTTTGTTGTCTGATGTCCTTTTTGCTGGCAGAGGTAACAGCAGTTCTGATGCAGAGCTAATTCTGCTAATCTAACCTCATCTCTGCTTAACATGTGGAAAGTACAGTGCATCTAGGAAGTATTCACAGCCTAACCTTTCCAGCAAGATAAATTCTCGCAATTTTTGTGACTTCATAAACTCCAAAGTCCAAACCAGCGGTTTAATGGGCCAATCACATGGCCTTTTATGAACTATTTTGTCTTTCAAAAGTGTGGACACAATGGCACTTTGTACATTTGTGGATGAGAAAGAGGGCTGTGCTTTTCTGTCATGAGCCGGATTATGTTACAGCTTTATTACAAAATAAATTAAACAAAACCCGACAATGAAATGTGAAAGAAGGTTGTTTGAATTCTTTGCAAATGTATTTAAACAAAAGTGAAGCTGTGTATACTTCCCAGATGCACTGTAGATATCTCCATTTTAGTTGTTTTAAAGTAAATGTCAATGACGTGAGCATATTTAATGACGTATGTAGCGTATTTAGCGGGTCATTTCTCTGTGATTTACGGGTCTTTCTGGAGCATTTAAAAACTCAAACGAAACATAACCTCTACTCCATCACGTCTGTCCATCTTCCCACCCTCACGTCCAGTGTGCGGACACCAGGTCACGCGCCCTGTCTGTCCGAGAGAAGTAAAAGGAGTCGACTGTGTCTGCAGAAAGAGGCCACAGAGCGATCTCAAATCAGATACTGCAGTTTGCCCTCCTCTCAGACTCACTTAGTGACATAAAGTGTGGATGTTGAATTATCAGATTACATAAAGTGTGTCAGATCCCCCATAACCCCCAGGGTGCAATGCCACCTAGGGCTTGACCGCTGTCACGACATCGCGATTCAATGTCAATTAGCCTAATGACCAAAGAAGGGGCTACAGTGGTCCTGAAGTCGAGCACAAGATGGACCCCCCCAAGTGCTGCTCCTCACAGACTGTCCCAGTGGCGTTGAAGGACGTGTCAAATGCACAGGACAAACTTCCCGGTGACTATAAAGGCTATTGTCATCTTTCTTTCTTTCTTTCTTTCGAGGGGGTTTTCCTGCAGGGCTCAGCTCTCCTGGAGGATGTGTGGCCCTGGAATCTGATGTGTTATAAACATCTTGAACTTAGGCTAAAATGCTATGTTGCACCTTACCCTGGGAATTTTGTTCACTGACAACTGCCAGAAAACCTTTTTGATATCGAAAATTGATGGTGCTGATGGTGCTGGTGGTGCTGGTGTTGATGGTGGTGTTGATGGTGCTGATGGTGCTGGTGGTGCTGGTGGTGCTGATGGTGCTGGTGGTGCTGGTGGTGCTGATGGTGCTGATGGTGCTGGTGGTGCTGATGGTGCTGGTGGTGCTGGTGGTGCTGATGGTGCTGGTGGTGCTGGTGATGGTGGTGTTGATGGTGCTGGTGGTGCTGATGGTGCGGATGGTGCTGGTGGTGCTGATGGCCCTGATGGTGCTGGTGTTGATGGTGCTGATGGTGCTGATGGTGCTGATGGTGTTGATGGTGCTGATGGTGCTGGTGGTGCTGATGGTGCTGATGGTGCTGGTGGTGCTGATGGTGCTGGTGGTGCTGGTGGTGCTGGTGGTGCTGATGGTGCTGATGGTGCTGATGGTGCTGGTGGTGCTGATGGTGCTGATGGTGCTGGTGGTGCTGGTGGTGCTGGTGATGGTGGTGTTGATGGTGCTGGTGGTGCTGATGGTGCTGATGGTGCTGGTGGTGCTGATGGTGCTGGTGGTGCTGGTGGTGCTGGTGGTGCTGGTGGTGCTGATGGTGCTGGTGGTGCTGATGGTGCTGATGGTGCTGGTGGTGCTGATGGTGCTGGTGGTGCTGGTGGTGCTGGTGGTGCTGATGGTGCTGGTGGTGCTGGTGATGGTGGTGTTGATGGTGCTGGTGGTGCTGATGGTGCTGGTGATGGTGGTGTTGATGGTGCTGGTGGTGCTGATAGTGCGGATGGTGCTGGTGGTGCTGATGGCCCTGATGGTGCTGGTGTTGGTGGTGCTGGTGGTGCTGACGTTGATGGTGCTGATGGTGCTGATGGTGCTGGTGTTGATGGTGGTGTTGATGGTGCTGATGGTGGTGTTGATGGTGCTGATGGTGCTGGTGGTGCTGATGGTGCTGATGGTGCTGATGGTGCTGGTGGTGCTGATGGTGCTGGTGGTGCTGGTGGTGCTGGTGGTGCTGATGGTGCTGATGGTGCTGGTGGTGCTGATGGTGCTGGTGGTGCTGGTGGTGCTGGTGATGGTGGTGTTGCTGGTGGTGCTGATGGTGCTGGTGATGGTGGTGCTGATAGTGCGGATGGTGCTGGTGGTGCTGATGGTGCTGGTGGTGTTGGTGGTGCTGATGGTGCTGGTGGTGCTGATGGTGCTGGTGGTGCTGGTGGTGCTGGTGGTGCTGATGGTGCTGGTGGTGCTGGTGATGGTGGTGTTGATGGTGCTGGTGGTGCTGATGGTGCTGGTGATGGTGGTGTTGATGGTGCTGGTGGTGCTGATAGTGCGGATGGTGCTGGTGGTGCTGATGGCCCTGATGGTGCTGGTGTTGGTGGTGCTGGTGGTGCTGACGTTGATGGTGCTGATGGTGCTGGTGTTGATGGTGGTGTTGATGGTGCTGATGGTGGTGTTGATGGTGCTGATGGTGCTGGTGGTGCTGATGGTGCTGGTGGTGCTGATGGTGCTGGTGGTGCTGGTGGTGCTGGTGGTGCTGATGGTGCTGATGGTGCTGGTGGTGCTGATGGTGCTGGTGGTGCTGATGGTGCTGGTGGTGCTGGTGATGGTGGTGTTGCTGGTGGTGCTGATGGTGCTGGTGATGGTGGTGCTGATAGTGCGGATGGTGCTGGTGGTGCTGATGGCCCTGATGGTGCTGGTGTTGATGGTGTTGATGGTGCTGGTGGTGCTGATGGTGCTGACGTTGATGGTGTTGATGGTGCTGGTGGTGCTGATGGTGCTGATGGTGCTGGTGTTGATGGTGGTGTTGATGGTGCTGATGGTGCTGATGGTGCTGATGGTGCTGGTGGTGCTGGTGGTGCTGATGGTGCTGGTGGTGCTGGTGGTGCTGATGGTGCTGATGGTGCTGGTGGTGCTGATGGTGCTGGTGGTGCTGGTGGTGCTGATGGTGCTGATGGTGCTGGTGGTGCTGGTGGTGCTGGTGATGGTGGTGTTGATGGTGCTGGTGGTGCTGATGGTGCTGATGGTGCTGGTGGTGCTGATGGTGCTGGTGGTGCTGGTGGTGCTGATGGTGCTGATGGTGCTGGTGGTGCTGATGGTGCTGGTGGTGTTGATGGTGCTGATGGTGCTAATAGTGCTGATGGTGCTGGTGGTGCTGGTGGTGCTGATGGTGCTGGTGATGGTGGTGTTGATTGTGCTGATAGTGCTGGTGGTGCTAATAGTGCTGATGGTGCTGATGGTGCTGATGGTGCTGGTGGTGCTGATAGTGCTGGTGGTGATGGTGGTGT
Source organism: Eucyclogobius newberryi (assembly GCF_026437365.1). Taxonomy (NCBI): domain Eukaryota; kingdom Metazoa; phylum Chordata; class Actinopteri; order Gobiiformes; family Gobiidae; genus Eucyclogobius; species Eucyclogobius newberryi. Next base: position 8,982,508 of record NW_027315735.1, read on the forward strand.
TGATGGTGCTGGTGGTGCTGATGGTGCTGGTGATGGTGGTGTTGATGGTGCTGGTGGTGCTGATAGTGCGGATGGTGCTGATGGTGCTGGTGGTGCTGGTGTTGATGGTGTTGATGGTGCTGGTGGTGCTGATGGTGCTGATGGCCCTGATGGTGCTGGTGTTGATGGTGTTGATGGTGCTGATGGTGCTGGTGTTGATGGTGCTGATGGTGCTGGTGTTGATGGTGCTGGTGGTGCTGATGGTGCTGATGGTGCTGGTGGTGCTGGTGTTGATGGTGTTGATGGTGCTGGTGGTGCTGATGGTGCTGATGGCCCTGATGGTGCTGGTGTTGATGGTGCTGGTGTTGATGGTGTTGATGGTGCTGATGGTGCTGGTGTTGATGGTGCTGGTGGTGCTGATGGTGCTGATGGTGCTGGTGGTGCTGGTGTTGATGGTGCTGGTGGTGCTGATGGTGCTGGTCTGTTTCATGTGAGGACATGAGTGACTGACTGCAGACTCAGAGTAACCTCCTGAGCTGCTTGGACTGGGCAGGGATTCATGCTAAAGATGTTTTTTATGAACCTGGTTTGATCATGGTCAGGGTGAGGGGAGGTGCTCAGTTCAGTCGGGGCGGAGTCATCTGCATAAAAGCATTTTACTGTATCTAAACATCTTACCTAGTTCAGTTTATACTAAAGTTTATACTGTTCTAGGTTGGACATGATCAGCAGATGTGACATTACAACATTCTAACCTTCCCACAGAGCTGGAGTTCTCAGGTAGAATGAGCTGTTTCATAGTTAAACGGTAGATTTGTTGTCCTGGTTTAAGGTTAAGATATTCCTTAACCTTATATCTAATCTGTAATTACTGGACCTATCCACGTGAGACAAAAACTGCCACTATTTTCAATACTACTATTTCCAAAAGTACTGGCACTTTTGGATGTTCTCTGTGGTGTTCCTGTGGGAGCTGTGGAGCATCGGCCTGATACTTCTCTAAACATTACCTTATTAAGACACGCACCACTTTCTGTCCTGTCAGAACAGAGACTCACACTTGTCCTGGGTCCTGTAGAAGCACAACCTTTTTTGTCTTGAGTTCATCCGTCATTATATTTTCTAGTTTTAATAATACTGATGTCTAAAATCCAAAACAATTTTAAGGATGTGAATTTACTACTAAGAATATTTTATTCAATTCAAATATTGTTACATTTGTCCTTCTTTTCAGGTGTTTTTTGTAAACTAAACAACTAAAGTGTCCAACCTGAAGCTGTTTTAATGTTTCATCCATAGATTTCTCTGGGACATTTGAACTTCGAATGCAGTTTGCCTCCTCCCACCAAACTATGGAAAAAGATTTGGACAAATCTGGCAGAAAAATGTGTTTATATGGAATTCCAAGCCGGATTTATGAAAGTTTGAACT
>NW_027315735.1:8988917-9103917 GCF_026437365.1 Eucyclogobius newberryi
CCAGGGATGGATTGGTTTGTGCTGATACAGTCTTGCTGTTGTGGTCGATAACCAATATTTGCAGAAATTGTTAGAAACATTTGAAAATCCATAGCAAAGACCACAAAGGCGGGCAGTCCTCAGTGACATTTACTTGAGTAGTTTTCAGACAGTACTTTTCCTCAGAGTAATGTAACAGTCTCGTACTTGAGTAAAAGTTCCTTTTCTCACTGTGAGTAAATCTACAAGTGACAATAACTTTATGTATGCCTTATTTAATTCTATAGACGTTGCAATTATTATTTTAATATTCATTGTTTTATGTTGCACCTTAACACCGAAACTAGTTCTTATACTTGCAAACTGTGTTCAATGACAAAGGCAATAAACCTTTTCTGATTCTGATTGTGATGTTTTTTGCACCTTCTTTATTTTGTCTATTCTTTAAAAATACCATATTTGTTTCATCGTTTATGGTTTTGTTCCAATTCAATTCCCTTCAAATGATAATTCAGAAGTTAAGTCCTGACAGTTACTCTAATTCATAATTTCTGTTCAGTTCTGTAAAGCGTTGTTTTGTGTCTTCCAGGTGGACCCAACCTCCACCCCCAGCCTCCATCCCCTACCTCCATCCAGTCTCTTGCAGCTCATTGGCTGTTTCCATACACACTTACATATCTGAAATGTCACGTAAATAGTTCAATCAGATGTATCTGATTGTTCACACTGCGCAGGTGGAAAATTAGGTAAAAATGAACAAAATGTAATTTGATGTAGTACTTGCATATCAGATTTTTTTTTCTTGTTTATGTGAACACACTCAAAATCTGAGAATGTTTTTTATTGTCCATGTGAATGCGACATATCTATTTGTGTAATCATGTTTTGCGGTTGTGATAAATGCAGTCAACTTTACTGTTTTGTTAAACAAATGTAGTCAAAAATTTTGTCAAATTTCCCTCTCAAACTTGAAACACAATCTTCTTTGTTTTATTGTTTAATTCATAGATTTATGTGTTTTAACTCTTAATTTAGGTGAGATTATTTTCAGTCAAATCTAGTTCACTCAAATACTAAAAAGATATCCAAAATCACCTCTGTATTTTTATATCCATAGAAAATATGTAAATACACAAATACAATATCCAATAGTATTTTTATATCTAAGAAAGTATTTTTTTTTATATGAAAACATAACATGATAAACCTTTTCTTTATGCGAGTAAGCTACAGAAAAAGTAAAGATGTTTGCCTTTTCACCTGCAGCGTCTCCACAAGTGTGATCCTTAGATATTCACCCTTTAGATACGAGTTCTAGAAAATCTACAGAAAACTACAATGGAAACTGTACTAGATGGTGTGGCCCCTGGTGTGGCCCCTGGTGTGGCCCCTGGTGCGGCCCCTGGTGCGGCCCCTGGTGCGGTCCCTGTGGCCCCTGGTGCAGTGCTGCATCTCTGGTCAGTTGGTAGTCTGAGATGAAGCACTGTAGCTCGGGACGGAGGGCAGGACGTGCTGGAGTCCATGTTCCCAGCCTGACACAGCAGACCCTCACTCCCGGGGTCCAGTTTTCCCAGGAATCCCTTCACCAATCAGAAACGGGGGATTCCTGGAAATACTGTTCTTGAGGGTGGGGCTTGGCGGCTCTGTGAAATAAACACTCTCTCATGTACATTTGGGCGCTTTTAGAAATACATTTCCAAAACAAAATTCATGTTGGCATTTTTGTGTATCTCTCACAGGGACAAATACTTCTTATAGACAAAAATACTTCAAACACGTGGTTTGTAGGGAATATACACTGATTGACATGAAGAAAGACTTGAGCAGGCCATGAGCTGGACTGACTCGGGATGTGGAGGACTTTGTTTCTCCTAAAACACTTTATATTTGTGGACAGACCCTTTTGTTTTCTTTTTATAAAGGGCAATTATGAAAAACAAATTGTAAAAATACAAGCTGTATTTGGTCTTTTGACTTGAAACTCAAAGCACAGGACTTGGACTTAAACATTCCTTAACATAACCTATATTCAAAACCTTTAAACATTATCATTGACCTGATTATGAATGTTCAAATCATTTCATATTGTTGAAATAAAGCTTTTGTCAAACTGAAGTAAGTCTGTTCCATATACAGTATATATATTACAAAATACAGTTTATTACTCATGTATGAAACTGTATTACTTTGTTACTTTAGTAAATGTAATGTAAAACTGATTAATAAATAACAAGCTTAAAATTCAGAGTTAAAAATTGATTTGAAATTCAAAATCAGACAAAACCCTCTTCTAAGAACACTTAAGTGATTAATGACAAATAAAATATGTCACGACTCGTTTATGAAACAAAGAAACAGTAAAGATTCCACTGTGGGCGTGTCCAGCCGCTACATTGTTTGTACGTGATGTCATGGAAGAAAAGAAACGCTTGTTTGGCCCGTAGGCTTTATTAGACAGTGCAGCATGGAATGAGGATGAGACTGGGGAAGGACATGCAGCAAAGTGTGCACACGTGCTATCCACTCCGCCATCGAGCAGCACACTTCATAGATGTGTCAAAAGTCATACTCAGGCATAAAAAGAACATCTCCATAGAAACAACCAAAAGACTTTGGACAGGAAGACTTCCTGTGGTTTGACACCGACTGTGACACTCGTATGTCCAGGTGATTACAATTCTCTACACAAACTGAATCGTGTAAAGCAAATAAGAGCTAAACCACACGCAATTTAAATTTCATGTTTTATGTCACCAATAATCCACCTTAGAGCAAACAAAGTTTAGTGACACGTTTGTCCCAATTCTGTCCTGAACCTGTAAGAAAGTAGGTACATTTTATTTGTATAGCACCTTTCACAGACCGAAGTCATAAAGTGCTTCACAAAAACACAGAATAAAACAATAAAACCACAAAGACCTGTCCTAAAGCTGTCCTGCACCTGTCCCACACGTGTCCCGAGCCTGTCCTGCATCTGTCCCGCACATGTCCCGAGCCTGTACCGTACCTGCCCTGAACCTGTCCCGATCCTGTCCTGCGTCTGTTCCGAGCGTGTCCTGCACCTATCCAACAGACACCAAAGCATCAGTAGAAAAAGGAACACATTTATGATCAACTCTTTTGTGATTCTGATCGATTTTAAATTATTGTAATGAAGTTCTCACTTTGGAACAACTGTGGGTCACATGGTCTGTCAGGTGACACGTCACATGTGGGGTAAACACTCCCGTGTTTACCAAACAAACCAAATTGGCAGCCTCAAAGAACTGCTGTGCAGAATTTGTGATTATCATTAAATGTCCAGAAATACAGACGGGTTGTCAAATAAAAACACTGGACAACAGGGAACATCAGAGCGAGAAAACACTGAGCTGGTTATCAGTGTTAGTGTTGATTCAAACTAAATCTTGGAGGTTTTAATTTTAATGGGAAAATAATGTCCAGAAATGTTTTGTTTCATGTCATCCATGAATAAAGATCAACATGTTCTTTGAGACTGAAACCATATTTTTTGAGTACTTTTTAATATAGAAGCAGTTCTAATTGACCTTTATTTTAGTTTGTGATCCTGGTCTCCAGTTTCTTGATGAAATTCATCACAATCTCACTTTAATAAGCATCAGCAAGCTCCTCCCCTTTGATCAACTTGGGTTAATGGATTAGGCCAAGTAGTTTACCATGTATCAAAGGTTACATGAAGTCCTACACTTCAAAGGGCAGACAAAATCCCACACACTTCCTGTCCCACTAAAATGGCAGCCTCCTTTGGACATGTTTCCCTTATGTCACAATTACATTAAACAGATATCATTGTTTTTGTGTCATTGTGTAGGGTTTTTGAGCAGTGAGTTGTGTCATGCGAGTTCAAATACATTTCCAGTTGTATGTTCAGCCTCATGTGCCTCTGAGAATCACTCTTTCATGGGCTGGTTCGGTTTACTTCACCGCTCCTCACTCTGCACCATGATCCACAGAGAACCGGGGGAGTAAGGTAGTAGGTCCCCAGTCAGAACACACACATCCGCGAAAAAAACTAGAGCTGGAGATTTAGGGTTAAGAGTGAAATAGTCTCTGCACCTCAAAACCCCACACTTCCACTGATGACATCATTACTTAAAAACCTTTGCCCCGTTACATTTTGGACAATACAAATGACTACAAACTTCTCTGGCCGCACTGGGGTGCAGAGATAAAGACTGTTGGAGCGGCAGTCGCCCGCTGCAGCACGTTCTGGATCCAGTTCTTCTGCAGATGAAGCACCTCAGTCCTGGACCGCCTGTGGGAGGAGGACCTCTGCTTTTCACTGTGCTTCTCCCTGAGGTTTCTACTTGTCCCAAAGGGGTTTGTAGTTTTCCTGCAACAGGATCTATGGACAGGGAGATGTTGGGCTAATTTCCTATTAACATTGTTAAAACCGTTTTCACTTACAACCTTCGAGGAAATAGTTATTTTGGGTGTTACAAAAAACTGTAAATGTTGCAACATCTTATCTCAAATATTCTCATATCATTCAGACCAGAACCCATCTTCATTTACCTCAGATACATAAAGTGCTTCGCTTGTGGTTTCTGCAGATTTGTTTGTGGCGTTGTCCATCTTCTACCAATTTTCCTCGTAAGTCTTTACATTTGTTTGGATACAAATGGGCCGTGTGTTTCTGCGACTGGTTCATGCACCGGTCCAGTCTTGACTGGTCAGCCCTGCCAGGCTGACGCTTCAGGCAGCTGGCCTCACGCACCAATCCTACATGTGAAGGACAATCAGGACATGCTGATAAGGCCTGGCTTGTATAATGTTTTTATTTTGATTTTTTTAAGTCCATAGGTTTTACAACAGATTTAATAGTAATCCAGAACTCTAAAGAGAAAGGGAGAGCCAGAGTGTCATTCTACCTCGATCATTGTTCGACAGGCAAACTCCTAATCAGCACAAAACAAAAGTCCAACATGTGATTTTTTTAACTCTCAAATTTCATCCAGGGCTGAATCATCTCAAGGGAAACCAGTTCAAAGTTTTACATCTTTTACATTTGCTTGATAAAAGTAAAATTAGGAGAGAGCAAAACATTTGTGGTTTTCACCAACAAAAAAAGAATAAAAATAAACCCCAACAAAAACAGCCAACTATCTTATTAGAGGTTCAAAATAAACCTTACAAAAGTCTACAATGACAGGACAGAGACAGGCGGAAGAACAGATGGGGCGGGGCTACAGTCCACGTCCAGCAGCTGCCTACACGTGTGCAGTCTGGACTGGAGAGATTTATTATATACATATGAATATATAGATGAGACAGCGGACAGGTGTCTGTAGATCTATACATTTCCGTTACATAGATAGTTAATATGGAAGGAGAGACACAGACTCTGTTGGTTGCTCGTCCAGAGGAGCGATGCATTGGTCATGGTGCCGCCTCTGGAGCTAAAAACCTACGACGAGAAGAAAGGGTTAGAGCCAGAACCAGCAGCGACAACAGCACAGGTTAGAACCAGTGCACCAGCCGTCCACAACAGTTTGACCAACAGGTCGACCCTTTTCTGTGGGGAAAAGCCAAGGGATTGTCAACAACCAACTTTTTATTGAACATAATGTGGAACATATTAGTACACACGACCGGGCACTCTGGAACCTGAGCAGCAGAACTCCTCCTCATTCAGGCTCACGTAAGAAACGAGCGAGCCCCTCTTCTACTGAGCCGATCCACCCTTGTGGTCCCTACTGTGCCCCAGGTCAGGGGGTCAGGAGGTCAGAGGGTCAAGGAGGTCAAGAGCAGCTTCTACCAAAACCCTGTTCTAAATCACTTTCAAAAATGCACCTTTTCCTTGTTGGCTTTAGCACTGGGTTTTTGAGTAGTAGAGTACACTGTACCTTGTTGATATTTTTGCAGGTACGTGTACGGCCAGTAGTACGTGTACGGCCAGTAGTACGTGTACGGCCAGTAGTACGTGTACGGCCAGTAGTACGTGTACGGCCAGTAGTACGTGTACGGCCAGTAGTACGTGTACGGCCAGTAGTACGTGTACGCCCAGTAGTACGTGTACGGCCAGTAGTACGTGTACGCCCAGTAGTACGTGTACGGCCAGTAGTACGTGTACGCCCAGTAGTACGTGTACGCCCAGTAGTACGTGTACGGCCAGTAGTACGTGTACGGCCAGTAGTACGTGTACGGCCAGTAGTACGTGTACGGCCAGTAGTACGTGTACGGCCAGTAGTACGTGTACGGCCAGTAGTACGTGTACGCCCAGTAGTACGTGTACGGCCAGTAGTACGTGTACGGCCAGTAGTACGTGTACGGCCAGTAGTACGTGTACGGCCAGTAGTACGTGTACGCCCAGTAGTACGTGTACGCCCAGTAGTACGTGTACGCCCAGTAGTACGTGTACGGCCAGTAGTACGTGTACGGCCAGTAGTACGTGTACGACAGTGTGGCAAACTGTTAAAAGTTAATTAATTGTGAAATATGGAGCATTGGTAAAAACATTGGCGTTATGGCAGATATTCTACGTCAGACCTCGTCATAACGCTCAGACTTTCTAGAGCCCAGGTCACTGATCTGGACCCAAGTGCCTTCACATTCATGAAGGACAAGCAGCGCAGCCTCCACGTGTTCAAAATGAACTGGGAGTTTGTGACTTTCCCCGCTCTGGCTCCAAACACATGGGAGCCAAGCGCAGGAAGAGCACGTGTGATTACAATCTGACATATTCATTAAGAAACGAGCCAGGAGGAAATAATTAAAATGCGCCTAAATGCAGAAGAACAGATGAACTTCAGGAACACAGAGACCGCCGCCACTGTCTGCCTTTTATGAGCCGGCCCACCTCAACCCGCGATGAAATTATTTGTTTCTTGGCTCGACAGCTTCAACAGCGGGAGATCTGATGTCAGTGATTCTAACTAAATAAGAAAGAAGCTTAGTGCTGACTGATGACAGTTCGCTTTGCAACGTTCTCTTAATGCTCTCAAGAGCAGAAAAGAGAAGGTGAAAGTCCAGTGTGTGATGTTCTGATCTGCTCCACATCTCATGTCAGATTTATATTCTACCTCAAATCAACTTTTAAAAGAGCAATAAAACTATTTTATTTCTTCAGAAACCATCATTAGACAATCTGATTATTTTGTGAATAATACCTAGAGTACACATGCGCTCCGAACTCTGAGAAGAGCTGCGATAAGAGGACTTTCTGACCGAGGACCAATCCTTTTCCTGAAAGGTGGTTAGGACGTGAGGCTTCCCCTTAAAAGAGGCTTTTTAATGATACCTCGCCTGTCCGTCTGAGGGAGTCAGATCTCTCCTTCACGGTGGAACTCCACCTGGTTTCTACTTTTTCCCCAAAGAGGTTTTGTAGTTTTTCCTGGTCGAGAAGGGAGGGAGGGTCTAAGGACAGGGGACCGTGGGACATTGTTAAGTCCCATGAACATTGTTTAATCTGTTTTCCACTGTCGCCCTCCGAGACAACTGGTGATTGTGATTTTGGGAGTTACAAAATTAATTGAAAAATAAATTTGAGAAATGCTGGAGTGTCGCTAATTGAGCAGGGGTTTAATCGCCTGACCACTGGAGGGCAGCAATGCAAAAAGCCGTGCCAAGTCTTCTGGAAAACAAGAATAAACTCTGTAAACTTAATGTAACCCTGGTTCTTTGAGTTCACCAGGCCTGTGAACTCAAAGAACCAGGCCAGTCCAGAGAATTGGGTTCAGAAAGTACGTGCAAGGGCTGGATCTACACTTGACTACACTGAAGTGTGCAATAGTACAGTGGTACAGTGGTACAATAGTACAGTGGTACAATAGTACAGTGGTACAATGGTACAATAGTACAGTGGTACAATAGTACAGTGGTACAATAGTACAGTGGTACAATTGTACAGTGGTACAATTGTACAGTGGTGCAATAGTACAGTGGTACAATAGTACAGCGGTGCAGTAGTACAGCGGTGCAGTAGTACAGCGGTGCACAAGCCTCGAAATAATGGGCCGGACACGGTCAATTGGCCGAGCGGTGTCCGTGATCTAATGTCTATGAAAGCGGGCATCTGATTGGCCGCTGCGTTCGGTTGTACTCGGAAATGCCCGGTCTAATTTTGCGCCACAAGTGATAGAGGTTGGCGGGCGTCAATCTCCTCAGTTCGCAATTCAGTCTTTTTAAAGTTGTTTGCAACAAAAGCTGTAATTTTGCACATTAGGGACAATGTCAATGTGGAAGTATCCAAGGGCCCCAAGGGCCCCGCCCCCTTTGGAGTTGTTAGCATTGGGGCAATGTATATATGTTAGTAGTTTATTTTGTAGGCTGTGATTTTATATATTCCACAAGATCTCCTTGTGTCAAATGCTGGTAAACAGTATTTATTTTGTATCTAAGAAACATTATATTAAATTAAACAGTATTAAACATCATGATCTCTGGTTTATAGGAATTCAGTATTTGTGCTCTTCATATCAAATAACAGATAAAAGTACTTTAAATTGTTTTACATGCTAATAACCAGGTTTAAAATAACATTTATCTTGTTCTTATGACGCCGCGATGCCGCGCGCGCTTGTGGGCCCCTGAAATTGCTGGGGGGCCCCTAACTTTTTCAGGTAGGGGGCCCCCCTGGCCCCTAACTTTGAAAATCTATTTCTCAGCCTGTAAATGATAAAGAGACATGTTAATAAAAGTTCATTTCTCATTAATTATGTATTCTGTTTTCCTTTCCTTGTGACCGATTCAGAATTAGCCATGACAGGCCACAAATGATCGGTACCTGTCATGTTGACAGGGACGTAAAAATAATTATTTCAAGGCTTGGGTGCAATAGTACAGCGGTGCAATGGTACAGTAGTACAGTTGTACAGTGGTGCAATGGTACAGTGGTACAGTAGTACAGTGGTGTAATAGTACAGTGGTACAGTAGTACAGTGGTGTAATAGTACAGCGGTACAGTAGTACAGCGGTGCAATAGTACAGCGGTGCAATAGTACAGTGGTACAGTAGTACAGTGGTACAGTAGTACAGTGGTACAGTAGTACAGCGGTGCAATGGTTCAGTGGTACAGTGGTACAGTAGTACAGTGGTGCAATAGTACAGTAGTACAGCGGTGCAATAGTACAGTAGTACAGCGGTGCAATGGAACAGTAGTACAGTGGTGCAATAGTACAGTGGTACAGCAGTGCAATGGTTCAGTGGTACAGTGGTACAGTGGTACAGTAGTACAGTAGTACAGTGGTGCAATAGTACAGTAGTGCAATGGAACAGTAGTACAGCGGTGCAATAGTACAGTGGTGCAATAGTACAGTGGTGCAATAGTACAGCGGTGCAATAGTACAGTGGTACAGTAGTACAGCGGTGCAATAGTACAGTAGTACAGCGGTGCAATAGTACAGTAGTACAGTGGTGCAATGGAACAGTAGTACAGTGGTGCAATAGTACAGTGGTGCAATAGTACAGTGGTGCAATAGTACAGTAGTACAGTGGTGCAATAGTACAGTAGTACAGTGGTGCAATGGAACAGTAGTACAGTGGTGCAATGGAACAGTAGTACAGTGGTGCAATGGTACAGTAGTACAGTGGTGCAATAGTACAGTAGTACAGTACACATTTTTGGCCTGTAGGCTTTATCAGACAGGACATCAGAACGTGAAATGGGGACTAGAGAAGAGAGGACATGCAGCAAACTGCCTTAACGGCTCGAACACTGGGCAGCACGTGTGTTATTAAACACTGTGGGGCAGTGGCGAGTGGCTTAGCTAAAACGTTGTCTTTTCAATAGTTTGATTGTCATAAATGTAGACCTTCAACCCTTAAAAAGTCTGCTAAAGTGTGTTTAATAGATTTGATGCTCGTTCTGAGCTCTGTTCACTGTCATGTTCCTCTGCCCTTTCGGCCATGTAGCGCTGCCTGACTGAAGCGGTTGACAAGTGTGAATCAGCCAATCAGAGAAGTGAGAAAACAAGTGCCTCATTAAACGCATGATTAAAAAAATATAAAATAGTTCCGACTTTGGATGTCAAGCTACACGTGTGCGGGTCTGACTTTCCACTGGACAGGTCCTGATTGGCAGCTCTCAGCTAAACTTTTGACTGACAGCCAATCAGCGCTTGAGCCGCTTCTCTTTACAGCTGTCTGATAACAGCGCTGGGTTTTGATTGGTGCCTGTACAATTACAAGGGGAGAGACTGATGGACTCATTGATTATGGAGTGGATTATTTGTTTTGCACAAGGTGATGACATCTGTGGCGAGTATGTCTCGTGCAGATTTGACTCTTACATATCGTTTGTTCTCTCATGTTTAGATGAGTGACGGGGGCACAAACTAAGGGGGAAATGACCAATTTGTGTGCATAATGAATGAGCCACACATCTGTGTATAATAATTAATGTGCATTTAACATTGTGATACAGTGACTGTCGTTAAATGTTCAGTTTTCCCATTTGTAATTGGACCAGTATCAGTCCTGACTTAATCTTGGCGTCCAGTTTTTTTGGTCCCAGTTGAGACCTGGTTTAGTTCTAGAAGCCAACTCTTTGGACCTGGTTTATTACTTATTACAGTCCCTGCCTACAGTCCCTGATGAGACTTCTTATTTTTATTTATTAAACTGTTCATCACATACGTTATTTATTCGATTGATTATCTATATTTTTTAACTAAAGTTAAGGTAAAAATAATTGGAAATTTGCTCTGTATTTGTTTCATCATATAGGAAATAACCACAATGCACAGACCAGCAGCCAGCACTGGTGTGGGGAAAGATGACTGCAGTAAAGATGGTCCTAGCCTGACTCCCTGTTACAGTATTATACAGTATGTTCTGTGTATCGCAGATCCTATAATAGCATCGCAATACGATTCATTATTTTCTGTGGAACGGTGGTAAACCCCAATTAATATAGGCTAATAGGCCCTGACAACCACAAGAGGTTATTAAAAATGGGCAAACTCTCCCAATACTTTCAAAAATATGCTTCTCTACGGCAAAATCACAGAATCAAAACAAATAACGGGCAATATACTGGTTACACATTTCCCTTACTGGCATGATAGGACGTCCGGACGTCCTATCATGCCAGTAAGGGAAATGTTCATTTAGAGGGACATGGTCAGCTCATTTAAATGTTCATTTAGAGGGACGTGGTCAGAAATGTCTTCAGATGAGCGCTTGTTAAATGGATAATAAAAGCAGTCATACGAGATCTGCCACTGCCCTTTTTACGATGCAGGCGGGCCAAAAACTACATCAGTAAAAGCCTCAAAACGACGGGAAGATTATCAATAGCATATTTGAAGATGCCATGGAACATAATTCTTGCAAACAATGGGAGGTTTGTCAGAAAAGCCCAGGGTAAATGTATTCAATCCAAAATTCTCAGGATGTATTTTTATAAAATACAATTGGAATTAGCAGCTATGATCCATGTTGGAAATGTCTGAATGCTACTGGGACTTGGCTTGCTGCTTTATGGCGCCGCCTGTTGGTTTGTTCCAGTATGTTGAAAGTGTTGGAGAGCTGGTTACCATGTGCTGAACAAACCCATGTTCAGATCCACAAGAACTGTAATGGAGACATGGGCCCGGCTTATTTTTCAAAAGTCTAACAGACAGAAAGGACAGTGCGCATGGGAAGATGTCGGGGATTGTAAATGCTAAAGATGAACTGGTGACTGAAAAAATTAGCAGTTTTAGTTTGTACATATAAGTTTAGTGTCTAAATGTGTTTTTTAACGTTTGCCACAATGTTTTGGGTCAGATGTCTTTGAGAGAACGTATTATCTCCTAATGCAGAAAAATACTTCACACCTGGCCCTGTCTGTGATCACAATTGCTGCACCAAAGCTCAAGTGGAAATAGTTGCACATAGTTCAAAGTTTATTACATCAAAGCAGCCGGTTGTGCTGATTAAGATTAATCCTGACGCTCCTACCCACCCAATCAGCCATTAGAGTAGCAGAGGGAAGAAAGAAGTGCCTCTCATTCAGTGTGAATCAGAGCAGTGTGCTGAAAACATGCCCACAACAGCACAAGCATGTTGTGGGCATGTTAACACCAGGAGGTCAGTGTGAAGACACTAGAGAAGAGGAAACCCTACTGGCCAGCCCAAACAAAAGGAACAGAAGAGCATTGTGCAAAGTTAGTAGTCAAATTCCCCAAGGACGTGTTTACTTTGAAAAGACAGGCCAATATGTCTTTTATTGCAGTGCTTTTCATCTCCAATTGTTCGTTAGCTTTAGTTTTCTAACAAACTGGGAGTTATAGGCAAGGGCACACTGAATGTCTATGGTCCTACGTGGCTGGTAGATGATTTGATGTCTCAAACGTCGCTTGGCTGTTTGCTACTAACCTTTCATGTTAGGCTTGGGTTTGTCAGTTTGCTTGCCTGTGGGGGTTTGTGCCTGCTGGCCCTGGCCCCCTGAGGAGGCCCCCTGCTGGGCAGCTTTCTGTTTCAGCATGGTCCAGTCAAACGTGTAGTCGTATTGATGGTTTAGAGTCCTGCAACAACAATGAGGTTAGAACAAGGCTAAGAAACCCAAACTAGACACTTTTAGGGGCTAATTATACAGGAACTAGAAGTAAATAGATGTAATAAATTTGATACAAGTTCATTTGTTTGACATTTAGCGAACGGTCGAAGACAACAACCATGTGTCTTAAACCGTAACACCACTGGTAAACAAGATGATTGCATCTACTGTGGAGTGCAGCGCTGCCTGGTGGACAAATGAGTCTACGGCAGTTTTTCAAATAGCGCTTTATAACATTTTGTTATTGTTTAACCATCTAAACACAGATCAAATTTTCTGAGGGCCATTTTGGGATATCTGCCTAAAGGGCCGGACCCATTTTCATACTGATACCATTTTATTTACATGGAGGTTTAAATATCCTTAACTAGACAAACTAGAGAGTTTATTAAATTATGTGTCCTCAATTTGGTTCCTCTCCCAGTGCTTGAAAACCACCCTCTCTGAGTAGGGCTGGATTCTGCTTTACTGTACTCTGCTGTACTCAATTGTACAGGATTAAGGCTGTAGAGTACAATAGAGTACTCAATCATGATTGTTATCACAACATTATCAGTGTAAGAAGTGGACACTGGTATGGCTGTAATAATAAAACATAACTAATCCTTTATAAAAATGGAGCAAGAGTCTGGAATAAAATTGAATTGACTGAATTGAAAATTGCAGCGAGAGCAGAGTACCCTGTTAATTTTTCTGCTGGCTTTCAGTTGTTGGCTGCGGGACACACGGACACACCCCTATGCTCAAGTGTAAGGTAAACCTGTGCGTGTGCGCGCTGTGTACCTGAAGAGAATGCGGAAGAGTTGGCGCAAGTACATATAGTCAGGGGCCTCTTCGAAGCGCAGTCCACGGCAGTAGTTCAGATACATGGCAAACTCTGCGGGGAAGCCCTGCAAACAAACAGAGCTTTCAAAAACACATCCTCAGAGACTGTCAAACAAGAATAAGAAATATGTTCTTTCAGAGCTAATGTACAGTGATGGAACAGAACGGTTGCGTACCTTACACAGGACCTCAACAGGTGTGGACATTTTCTTTTCCGAGATCTTCTCGTACTTCTGTTTCTTTGTGGCAGCCTAAAAATGCATTTACATTCAAATATCTGTTTTACTGTCAGGTTACAACTAACGATTACAGTAATTTTTTCGTAATTTCTATTGTACATTGAGACGATTATTTGATTCATTGTTGCAGCCCTATTTGTTTGCCATGTCAAGCAAATACTAGCAAAAAATAGTAATTTGTTTGCTAAACCCCAGAAAGCAGCATCACATTTAATCCCATTCGCTCTGTACATCACACAGAATACGCAATACAGATTTGAATCTCTTGGACATATTATCTACTTCGAGGTCAGTAGTGCTCTGTACCTTAAGTCCTTGCCAGGGCAGGCTGGTTCTGTTGAAGTACATGAGCACATATCCTAGAGACTCCATGTCATCGCGCCGGCTGCAAAGAGTTTCAACATGTTAACTTAACTACTTTGCCTTACAAAAAAAAACATACAGCTCTAAAATGTTGCGGACCTCTGCTCGATGCCCAGGTGTGCGTTGATGGAGGCATAACGAGCTGTGCCGGTCAGATTCTTGTCTTCTCTGTACGGGATGTGCTGCCGCGTCCGGTTGTCTCTGTACTTCTTTGCCAAGCCAAAGTCAATAAGGAATAACTGAGGGAACAGAGCAGAGGTTACAGTTGAGTGTGTGTGTGTGGACATCTGCCAAACAGTTAACTATTTGTTAAATAAAATTATTATTTTGACGCTTGTAGGCATTACACTTTCCTAACAGACGCTGTGACGTCGTACGCTTAAATCTGCCCGTTCTGTGAGTGTGGCGTATAGCTGGGGAGTAGTAGCTTATTCTGGGTTGGAGAAACTTACAGTGCATGTCACAGAAGTAAAGTGATCTTTAAGACCTAACCTGGCACAAGTCTCAGTACTGACCCTATTGGAGGAGCAGTAACAGCTTCATACACAAGCTCCAAACGGCTGGACACAGAGGCTGGGCTATGAACTGACACTGTGCACTTTATTTACAGCTATTAGAGGTGATATCATTAAAGATGGAGCCTGAGAAGAGACTCCAGCTTTAACAACCAAATGTGACCATACCAGCGCTGAGTGGACAGTGGCAGTGGACAGGCGGGTCAGTGTCATTATGCACCACAAAGTCAAAGGCACAGGTCAGTTAGTATGCTACAGATTAAACAGCAAATTAAAGTCGATGACTGGAAAGAGCACAAGCACAGAAAGCAGCAGCCAATTTCTGAATGCATATGACTGTGGGGACATTTGCCTGAGAACAGTCTCCTAACATTCACTTTCACATTATGAAGTGATAAGACAGATTTGTGAAGTGCAGTTGTGAGTGAACCCAAACAACTTCTTATTCTTTAATAGCCACTATTATAGTTCAAATCAAATCAATTTATTTTTGTAAGGCCCAAAATCACAACAACAGTTGCCTCTGAGGGCAAGTTGAATCACACTACACAAACACTACGGCTATGCAAACCTGGTATGCCCAGTATATTTGACATAAGTCAATGAGAATGCTAGAGCTGGACTCATCTCAGGCCAAACATCACATGGATGACAGGAGCGGTCCTGTATAAGCTAAATGTTTCCAGTGCAGAATGGTCACTGGGCCAGTGTGTTAGGTATGATTGCAAAGCGACAGCTGCAAAGAGGCAGCTGGTGTGGTGGTAAAGGTCACACCTGGTTTAATCCTGAGAAAGATGGCTCCTGAGAAGAGCTAACAGCCACGCTTCTTTTCCTCTTCCCCACTGACGAGTCTAAACACTAGACAGACAGTAGAGGGGCAGGGGTCAAACAGCAGCCTCAGTTCACATCCAGTCACTGAGTCCAGCTGTACAGGTGTTTTTTTGAATCTACAGAGGCTGTGGAAAGATGATGCGGCTAAGTGCACAGAAGCTAGCTGGACTTCTCAGGTTCCATCTGTCCCTTCCATCTATCAAACACTAGTGAAGTGTCCCTAAAAGACAAGGCACAGGCTGTTTCTGCATGGGAGGTGGATATCTCCTACATATCAAAGATGAAGCCATGTGGACCTGTAGCCATTGAGTGTACACTACAATGTAAACATAGGAATGTCAAAATCCCACATTATTTGATTTAGGGCTTTTAAGAGATGAAATCAGATAACCCTGAAATACCCACCTTATTTTTATTGTCATCTTTCCATAACAAACATAATAGCACAATATGTTCTTTTTGTAATAGAAACATAGTTCAAAAGGCATTGATGTTTGTTTTCAGTCCCTCATTCAGCCTCCCTGCTTTTCCTTCACCCTGAGCAGGGGACTTGCACTTCTGTTCTCTGGATTAGAACACTTTTAAAAAAACACCCAGTCCACCCAGTGTGTGGACTGTAGTTTTCTACATAAGTTTGAGGAGCTAAAATATTAGCATGAGGCACTGCAGATGGGCTAAGCTAGCTGATGTGTTGCAGTGCCATATGTTTCCAATTGCTTCAGAAAAGTTTCAGTCACATAAATTGTGTGAGTGTGTAAATACACATGTCCAAAAAAAGGCACCAAATGGGGAAAAAGGGCAACATAGGACCGCCTTTAGCTTTGATTACAGCACACATTTGGTGTGGCATAGGTTCAACAAGCTTCTTTATTTCTATCCAGTGCGTCATTCTTCACAGATCTTCAGCGTGTCGTTATTCCTCACACAGATCTTCAGCGTGTCGTTATTCCTCACACAGATCTTCAGCGTGTCGTTATTCCTCACACAGATCTTCTGCGTGTCGTTATTTCTCACACAGATCTTCTGCGTGTCGTTATTCCTCACACAGATCTTCTGCGTGTCGTTATTCCTCACACAGATCTTCAGCGTGTCGTTATTCCTCACACAGATCGTCAGTGTGTCGTTATTCCTCACACAGATCGTCAGCGTGTCGTTATTCCTCACACAGGTCTTCAGCGTGTCGTTATTCCTCACACAGATCTTCAGCGTGTCGTTATTCCTCACACAGATCTTCAGCGTGTCGTTATTCCTCACACAGATCTTCAGCGTGTCGTTATTCCTCACACAGATCTTCAGCGTGTCGTTATTCCTCACACAGTTCTTCTGCGCATCGTTATTTCTCACACAGATCTTCTGCGTGTCGTTATTTCTCACACAGATCTTCTGCGTGTCGTTATTCCTCACACAGATCTTCAGCGTGTCGTTATTCCTCACACAGATCTTCAGCGTGTCGTTATTCCTCACACAGATCTTCAGCGTGTCGTTATTCCTCACAGATCTTCAGCGTGTCGTTATTCCTCACACAGATCGTCGGCGTGTCGTTATTCCTCACACAGGTCTTCAGCGTGTCGTTATTCCTCACACAGATCTTCAGCGTGTTGTTATTCCTCACACAGATCTTCAGCGTGTCGTTATTCCTCACACAGATCTTCAGCGTGTCGTTATTCCTCACACAGATCTTCAGCGTGTCGTTATTCCTCACACAGATCTTCAGCGTGTCGTTATTCCTCACACAGATCTTCAGCGTGTCGTTATTCCTCAGATCTTCAGCGTGTCGTTATTCCTCACACAGATCGTCAGCGTGTCGTTATTCCTCACACAGATCTTCAGTGTGTCGGTCTTCAGCGTGCCGTTATTCTTCACACAGATCTTCAGCGTGTCGTTATTCCTCACACAGATCTTCAGTGCGTCGTTATTACTCACAGATCTTGCATTGATGGAGTGACCACTGCACAAAGCCTTCTCCAGCTCGTCCCAAACACTCTCTGGGGTTCAGATCTGTAGTACATTAGTTTCAGCTTCTTTGTAGATGTTTTCTCTGCTCGATTCCAATGATCTGACACTTCTCAAACACACCGATATATTTTTCCAAGACCACAGGATTTGTCTTTCCTCATGGTTGTTTCAGAAATGACAATCCACTCGCCGCATCAGTCGAGTTTAAATACTGCATAGCAGCTGAAAGATCATCACCTGCAGCAGTTCTCCAGCAGGAGGAGAGGACCTACTGGATTTGATTAGTTTGTACAGACAGTATATTCGTGTATGCGAGTATCTGTAGGTGTACCGTATTTTCCGGATTGTACATCGCACCTTTTTACATCGTTTTATAATCCGGAGCGATTTATATGAGATATCATTTGTTATTTTCACACCGGCAACCGCATTTCACATGACAACCGCAATTCACATAACAGCAGCAAGGGGGCACTCTAGGCTCTAAAAGACGCAGAAGAACAACCAGCATTTCCTCTACCTCCTGAGTTTGAGTTTGTGACACTGAGGTTGTGATTAATTGTGCAGAGTAACACGTGGAGTAATGTGTGTACAAGTAAAATCGGAACTAGTCAAAACTACTCAAAACAACGACGAGGCTGCGTTCACACTCGCACAAACACTCCATCAAAATTGGGACTAAACGGAGACTATTTCTGGAACTAAACCTGGACTGGAGTAGGACTAAACCAGGACTAGAACAGGACCAAACCAAAGTATTCAACAAGGATGATGTATGAGGTATGACCGCAGCTTTCTCTTCAGAGCACAACTAATCTGAACTCTGTAGATGCCGTAGATGTTTTTGCCGGGCGGTGCCTATTGTCTGCTCTTGAAGAACAGACCGGGCACTGCTGTTAAGAAGTGACACAGATGAAGAATTTAATGGATTTAGTGATTTGTGGCAATACTGATGGTTTGGTAAACTTGTTGATATGTTTTCTATGCTATAGTTATCTGAATAACTGTTAATGTTACATTTTACATACCAGAAACTTTAGACAGTTCGTTGTCTGTGCGTCATGTAGTTTAAATGCGACTTATGTTTTTTTTTTCTCTATTATGCATTTTTTGGCTGCTGCGACTCGGGAGCGATTTATAATCCAGAAAGTATGGGATGTACAGGTGCACTGATATATTGGTATAGGCCAATATTCACGTAATTGAGTAATATTGGTTTCAGTCCAAAACCACCAATATCAGTCCACAATGTTACGCCTTGGCACTGAAAGTGTTAACTCTGCTGTCCCTTCAGAAACAAGAAAACGGTGACCAACTCTGGACCCACAATAAAGCAATGTTTTTTTGACTAGTTTTCCTCCAAAACAATCAATTTAGACATGTTTCCTCCAAATAGCTTTAGTGAGAGAGGTTTAAAGAAGGAGAAGAGTTCTGTGTGTCTGATCAGAGTCTGTTACAGGAGGCGGAGCAACATGAGGATGACTGGAGAGGTTCAGAGGGAAGGCTGTTTTACACTAATTATGACTAATCATATTGCTACATATGCCAGATCAGCCTTTTTCCTTATTTGAATTTTTTTTCATTTCAAAGCACAATATTGATCTAGAACAGCTTTATCAAAGCAGATTCATGGACTCCAGGTTCAATTCTGCAAAGCTGATCCCCACAAGTCCCTTTACGGCACATTCCTGTAAACAACATCCCAACTAGATGCAGCCACTAGTTTCTGTCAAGAATCACATGTGGTTTCTGCTCCTCAACACCATGGTGTGCAGTATATGCACTAACCCATAGGCTCACAATAATCCCTGTTAACAGGGGTTGAATTTGAAAAGGCCAGCGCTGTCCCCTGTACTACATTTAGCGCATACACTTTTGGCACCTTGAGTAGCGCAGGTCAAGGAGTGCTGGGAGTAAAAGAAATGTAAAGCCCAAGCATTCGGAGTGCCCGGCCTGCTCTAGCCCTCTGACTGGCTGAAGGTTTTCTAAAAAGGAAATAACAAAGCTGAAGCCAGACTAGACCAATTGGCCTGGTCTGAACATGCTGCAGCAGCATCTTCTGCATAGATCAGCAGCTCCTTCGAGAGAGGAGCGCAGCACAAACAGCAGATCAAAAGTACTATTTCACCCCGTTTAAAGCCTACGGGCCACAAAAATCGTTTTTAAATAAAAAAAATATCGATACTGTAACTCAGTATCGATACGCGTATCGATACGGAGTCCGTGCCGATATATCGCCGTATCGATATTTTGAACACAGCCCTAGACTAGACCCCCGCTGAAGCCAGACTAGACCCCCGCTGAAGCCAAACTAGACCCCCGCTGAAGCCAAACTAGACCCCCGCTGAAGCCAAACTAGACCCCCGCTGAAGCCAAACTAGACCCCCGCTGAAGCCAGACTAGACCCCGCTGAAGCCAGACTAGACCCCCGCTGAAGCCAGACTAGACCCCCGCTGAAGCCAAACTAGACCCCCGCTGAAGCCAGACTAGACCCCCGCTGAAGCCAGACTAGACCCCCGCTGAAGCCAGACTAGACCCCCGCTGAAGCCAGACTAGAAGGCCCTATGCAGGGACATCTATAGTAGGTGAAAACGGGACTTTTCAATAAAGATTACTCGCCCGTGAGTTCTTAGTGATGGGAAACTACAATAATGAGGTTCTTAAAAAGTAGACATTGCACAACATGAGGCTTGAGGCCGTTACTGGTCCATGGTGCCATAATCACTGATGTTAGCACATCAGCTCCAGCCTGGAGTGCAACACTACTTTCTGAATGTGGATGCCAGTGAAACTAAACGAACATGTTGGAACACAAAACACTGCCTGCCCTAACGTTCATGTTAGTGGGAACTCCCTGTGCTAGGCGAGTTGCAGGAACAGGTTTATCTGTGGTGTTTCAAATAATCCGTCAAGACAGTGATTGTCAAGAAGACAAATTTTGTTTTTAACAGGAAAAACCATGACATACGTAGATCACAATATTGATCTAAAAAGGTTTAATAGAAACAGGTCCATTGGACTTTGTTAAAATATCGTCATAGTGATATTTTACCGCAGCAAGATTTATTTTTACTAATGAACTACGTGGCATGTTTAAACCCTACACATTTGACCCTAAACGCCTGATTCCACACCCTGCAGCTCTCCTCTTCTCTACGAGTACAAGTCCAATCAAAGTTTTATTCTGTCGGGGTTTCAGAGGCATATCAGTAACAGCCTACCAAGTCAAACTATCAAACTAGCATCATTTAATGATCTGTTGATATGGCCAGTGTAGAAGAAAATAGACTTGATCCATAATTTAGTGGGAGAGTGGCAGAGTGGAGAGCAGAGCTGGGTTAGGGTGCAGCGCATTCACCAGATATGGAACTACATAATTACTGCATTACTCAAATGCATGAACCAATCATAATACATCCGAGTTAATGAGTGACACTGATACAAAGTGATTCAAACGTCAATTTAATACAATATGTCCCCATTATTATTATTGTCCTTGTAAATCATGAACATAATAAACCATTTGCTACTCATTTTACATGTCAATGTCATGTTTAAACAAATAGATTATGGATATCGATCTATTGCTCACCTTTAGTCTCACACACATTTTGAGTTCATCTGGGTCATGGTGGTGTAGGAATGAATAAGAGTATTTTATTTATCAATTATTCTGTCAAAGAAGCGTATAGTCCTGTCACAATACGTTTTGAAGCATCATATATTCCTACAGAAAATATCGCCATAGACAATCATATTGAAAAGTACTTCATGTCACTGACACTACACAAAAAGCAGTGTAATCCCAGTCATCCCCTTTTCAAATGTGCAATATTGTTAAAAGGCGGGGGTGGCATTAAATAAAAAGCAGAATGAAAGATAATTAGCCATAGAGGTTATCGATTCAACTGTCTTGGGTTTTCAAAAATGTCCCACACAATAAGTTCCGATATTGCCAAAAAAACAAATATTTGGCCCCAAAACATGTTTTCCCCTTGATCAATTATTGAACTATACGTTGATGCAGTTATTATGACAGGCCAGGATGAGTCCAGCATTAAGCAAAGACAATGTGACTAGAACACTCCGCGGTTAATTCCTACTACTTTGCCGTCTTGAGATTTGGGGAAACAGATATATTTAGGATAGGCATAAGGGCTGCCATGGACATTCTGGATAAGCTTTATAGGTTGTGCTATAGTTCCACTTTGAGCTTTCCACTCACCTTGTTACAGTGACGGCCGATGCCCATGAGAAAATTGTCTGGTTTAATGTCTCTGTGGATGAAGTTCTTTGTGTGCACGTACTCGATTCTGCTGATCATCTGAACATACAAAAAACAACATTACATTTGAACAATGAAAATGTACACCGCAAATACAGTGACTGAAAAAATAATGCATTTAAAATTCAAACTCTGATTAAACAAATGATCTTGCACAGATATTCCTTCAAAGTGAATCTGACAACTCGCTGAACTAAAATGCAGTTAAGACAAATATATTTGAGATTTAGCTAAATATGTTGCAGACTTTCGACTAGCCTATTTTTTAGGTTTAAAATCCTACTTCCTGTACGTAATTGATGACATCACACTTGGAAATTACCTCGCAACCATTGCCAAAGCTCATCTAATATCACAATTATTTTATTTGACAAAATATATATATACGAGTGCGAATTGTTGAATATTTTGGGCCGCGGGTCAAATTTTGATGCTCAGGCTGGGTCACAGGTCGAATATACCGTAAAAATATTCGGCCTGTGTATAGAAATTAATAGATTTATATAGCTTAGTAATAGTTCTATGTGGACACTGTTGCACAAATCTGCCTCAGGTGAAAGACTGAGTCCATATTCATGCATCAGCAGGAGGAACAGGAATATGATATGGATACAATTTCTTAGTGCTTTTCTTAAGTGACAATTGATTCATGTAGTGAACCAAATTAGGGCATTGTGTTTGTATTCACAGTCCTATTAGTGTGGACAGTCAGAGCTCACAGCAGCTTCACTCTGCCATGCCAACGCTTTATTACACTCTGACCTGTGTTTTTACCTGTGGCTCCTGATCTGTCCAGGTTTGCAGGGGTTTGGATGTTTTCCTCACAGAGCATCGTCACAGAAGCTTGTTTTCTTGTTGTTAGCTCCACATTAGCGCTGCTTTTAGCACAGTTCTAACATCCACAAAACTGTCTCTTTCACATGTCTCTATCAGTAAACTTATTTGCACTTGAGATGCTCCAATAGCACAGCAGCGCTGAACAGTGCAGGGGAGGGGCGACTGCTGCAATGGACTGTGGGACTCGTAATTCTAGCTATGAAAACCCTATATATCTATAGGACATTAACAAATATAATTTAGTAATATTTTGTTCCCGGGCCGCATGTTTGAAACTCCTGGTTTAGAGGGTCAAGAACATATTTTCTTTTGTGTATATTCTGCATAAACTTTGAATGGAATGACCTGGTGTGATGTCATTTTCTACAGATTTTTCTATGTTTTTCCACAAATAGCTAATTAAAACTATAATTTATAGTTACAACAGGAATAAATACACAAAGTCAAAAAAACGTGTTATAAGCATGCGTCATAAGAACTTTAAATATTGTGTTGTGGAAAAATCAGTTGCATCATCTGGACCTTTTGACTCTGTCATTCTCAATCTGCGAATAGAGTCTGGGAACTCAGGTTTGCAGATTGAGAATGACTCTTGGATGAGTCTCGAAATGTTCTGTTGTTCTACAAACAGTGTTCAGATGATAAAACAGTTTTTTTTTTCTACAATGGAACACACCTGGACCAAGGAGTTGTTTTTAAAAATCTGGGGTGATATGACACCAGGTGCAAGACCCCCAGCTGTCCCCATTGGGGACATGTCAGCATCTCCATTGCCATTAAAACGCGAGGAACTGCACAGCCTTAGAAAAAAGGTTTTTCCGATAAATTACCTGGTCTGCCAGCATAAGAACCGTCTTCATGGTAAAGCGCCGTGAGCAGAAGTTGAAAAGGTCCTCCAGACTGGGTCCCAGTAGGTCCATGACTAGAACATTGTAGTCTTTCTCCTGGCCATACCACCTGCAGGGACAGAGGAAGTTTGTAAACAAAGTCTGTTCAATTGTGTCCACCCAGACGCTAAATATTATTTAACCATTTACAGTCATCATAAAGACTGTCCAAAGTAGTGCTCCAACCAACAAAAGTTTTAGCAGTGAACTGGTCAAATACTTATTTCTATTGTACATTTAGGTGTTTTAATTACATTGTTAAACAAATGTTGAAATGTGTTGACTGAAGGCTTCTAGATAGAGAATATTTACAAATGTACAAATACAAGTGTATTATTATTGATATTGAGAAAACGTTTTGATTTAAAAATGCTGCCGTCTCAGTCATGAAAACATTTTTGTATTTTGATCATGAGAACTGATCTCTGGACTATACAGACTCTAAAACACAACACTTTATTTTTTAATGTAGACTGATCACCATTGGTCAATCACCAAAGTGGCAATTGATCGCCCATTATTTAACATGATTCACTACGCACATGACAGAAGACGCTATGGAGCATGTTCCAACATCACTTCTCAAACAGATATGAGTACTTGCTAGCAAAATGGGTACCAACTCTACAGTGTAGAGAAGAAACAATTCTGCCCTTTTAGTTGGGAATTTTAATAACTCAAGGCCCATTGAGAGGCTTGTCAAGCACATAAATGTTAGGCATTGTAAAAATCCTCTGATGATAAGTACATTTGTAGATGATAGATCAACCAACCACTTTGGAAACAACCCCTTGAATAATTCAAAAAAGTAGACAGTACTCCACAGAATTCCTTTTAGCATGCATGCATCCTTTTAAAAAGATTTTTGGTTCAAGACCGAGCTTTGGGCATACAAAAATATATACATAAAGTTAAGTAGAATATATGGAAATGTATTTGAATTAATCTTAGTTAACAAAAGATCAGCACAAACATTTATCAAAATCACCAAATTTAAAGCTTTAACATGTTTAAAAACACCAAATTTAATGCTTAAACATGTTTCAAAATCTTTCAAATCATTTTAGAAGTACATTTTAAATGGCTAGTACAAAACATTTACCGTATTTTCCGCACTATAAAGCGCACGTAAAAGTCTTTAACGTCCTCAAAAAATGCGCTTAATAGTCCGGTGCGCTTAATATATGGTTTATTTCTGGTTGTGCTTACTGACCACGAAGATATTTTGTGTGGTACATGGTGTATAAAGAAGATTTGGGACACGAGACGCCAATGCGCGACGATATTTACAGTACTCCGGAACCGGAAGTCCCAACAACACGTGTGCAAAGCATTCTGGGAACAGTAGTCTAACTGCACGCGGCACATGCAACACTTTGTCAAAACGTAAACAACATTTTCCGTCAGGCACAACGCAGACACCTACCGGTAAATGAAGGGACCCCAAGAAACTTGTCCCAAGATGGCTATTATATTATTAGAAATGCGCTTACGGGCTAAATTATCAGTCAACTGTGGGAATCAAAAGGCCGGAATCATCACTGAACTGCCTCGTGGGTCCGAGATGCGGGATCACATGACCAAAGAGATTTAAGCACGGAGCACTATCAGCGCTTTGGCTGCTTTTACCATTATGTTGGACACAGGACGTAAACAATAGGGGCTGTCCCAGGTAAATCGGTACGTCTGGTCATAACTTTGCGGGATGTACTTCAGCGCATTTGAAGGATTTGATGACGAGGAAGGAACTGAAAAAGTGAGTGCATTGTGATGTATTTTATTGGGTGTGACAATGCTTCATGCCACCACACATCGCAATACACTAGGGCTGGGTATTGCCAAGTATCTCGCAGTATAATACGTATTCCGATACAGGGTCCACGATACGATATGAATCCCAATACACGGAAATGTATACAAAAAACACTTCCTGGTTCATGAATATCCCTCAAAATCGGTGTTAAAGGTTTACTAAAATAATATTTTGATTAAGCAGAATTACGAAATGCATTAGAATGTCATGTTTATACTGTCCTCATAATCAGAATACAACTGTCCAATGATTAAGTCACATTTTCAGCTCCTCAGATTCAACTTCGTAGGTTCTGAAGTGTAGAACTTGGCAATTACTAATGACATTGTTGTTTAAAAGTATCACAATACATGTATTGCCAAGTCTGTCACAATATATCGCGATATCAATGAGAACAGCTGGCCTACTGTACATGCGTCTCGATGAAACATTGACTACGTTTACACCGAAGGTTTTGACATATTCTGATTTTTCTATTTCAATCTCCTTTTTATATGATTGTCCACATTAACAAAAAAACTGGATTGCCGTTTGAATGGAATGCAGCTTGATATGTCCGCCCCCCGATTTGAAATGGGGGGGAAATAAACCATCCCTAAAACCCAACATCATCTTATATTTGAGGTAGCGCCATGATTAAAATACTATTTCAAATAAACAAGTCATACGGCCGCATCAAAGCGTCCAATTTACATTCAAAGACTATGTGGACGAGGTGCGTCTTGGGCGTCCATCGATTTTGCGGGGCGTTTTGAGCGTTTTTGCAGCACAAACTTTGCGTTTTGAGCATTTGACGCTTAGGACGCGCAGTCAGCGCAGAAAAGCTGGAAAAGCATAATAGTATGTTTAGGCCTATACACCATGTAATAGTATGTTTAGGCCTATACACCATGTAACAGTATGTTTAGGCCTATACACCATGTAATATAGTATGTTTAGGCCTATACACCATGTAATAGTATGTTTAGGCCTATACACCATGTAACAGTATGTTTAGGCCTATACACCATTTAACAGTATGTTTAGGCCTATACACCATGTAACAGTATGTTTAGGCCTATACACCATGTAACAGTATGTTTAGGCTTATACACCATGTAACAGTATGTTTAGGCTTATACACCATGTAACAGTATGTTTAGGCTTATACACCATGTAATAGTATGTTTAGGCTTATACACCATGTAACAGTATGTTTAGGCTTATACACCATGTAACAGTATGTTTAGGCTTATACACCATGTAACAGTATGTTTAGGCTTATACACCATGTAATAGTATGTTTAGGCTTATACACCATGTAATAGTATGTTTAGGCTTATACACCATGTAATAGTATGTTTAGGCCTATACACCATGTAATAGTATGTTTAGGCCTATACACCATGTAATATAGTATGTTTAGGCTTAAACACCATGTAATAGGATGTTTAGGGTGAATGCACCTTTGGAAATAATGATGGTACATAAAACCATCCTTGGAGGAAAATGCAACCCCATCAGAGGCATATTTACCATCCCTAAAAAAAATTGGGGTGGAGCGGTTAGCGCTCTTGCCTCCCAAGAATTAGATCATGGGTTCGATTCCCGGGCCAGCTGGGTGGAGTCTGTATGTCCTCCCCTTATTATCGTAGGTTCTCTGGCATCCAAAAACATGCATGTGTTAGGCAAAATTTGCAACTCTAAATTGGTGACTAATGAATGAATGAGAGAGTGAATGGTTATGTGTGTGCCTATGTCTGTTGGCCCCTGCGACGAGTTGGCCACTATCCAGGGTGTACCCCACCTAAGGCCCAAAGTCACTGGGATAAGGCTCCAGTCACCCGCGACCAGGCTTTTAGATAGGATTTGAACACCCCGGGGTACGGAGGCGGACTTGGCGAAAAAACTAGTAGCTTCAGCATTTGTCCGGACTGACAAAAAGTACTTTAAAAATTTGCGCTTGCGCCGAAGGAAAGCCAATATGATCACACTCCGCCACTTAGGAATGGAATATTTTCCAACGCTTTTACAAAATAAAGCGCCGCTTTTAATGCGTATCTTTTCAGCATGGCGGGGGGCCGCCGGCCAAAACCCGTCAGCGAGAACACTGTAAAATGCCCGTCCCTGCACTCGAAAATGCCCGTCCACATTTTAAAATACCCCGTCCAAAATACAGGAAGACGGCCCTCTATCTAAAAGCCTGCCCGCGACCCTGAAAGGGAACAAGCGGTAGAGAACACTGGGCAGACAGCTGAGCGCACCTTGTATCTGTACGGCATTTCAGGTGTCACTTGGACAAATTAGAGCATGCTCGGCATGGCTTTGATGAAGCACAGAGAGGAAGTTTGAAGCATGGAGAAGAGTTTCTTACCGAGTTTGAGAGAGGCTAACAGAGCTCGAGGCCAGAGACAAGACGCTGCGCAACACACACACACACACACGGACGCACACAGAAGGATGCAAAACTGGACAAAGCAGACGGTGGTTAACAAGCATGTGTTTCCAACAAGTAAATCTGGCAAAACATTTCATCAAACTGCTCCATAAACTAAATTAGGCTAAATAATTATTTTGCAGGTTTTTGTCATCAAAGCGTGATAGATTGAATCTTGTTACACACCAAACAATTCCTTATTCTAAGCTGAAAATGAGAACTAGGGACTTTTCTTTGTGTGTTTTGAGTACAAACTGACCCTGACTCATCCCAGAATGTTTGACTGAAGTTGGAAAAAGGTTTAATTTGATTTACATTTCCAGGGTCAAGGTAGATATTTTTTTTTTTTTATCAGAAAGGTCAAATGGAATTAATTCTAATGGAAATATAAGGTGATGTTGACATACCACAAAAATGATCATATGAAAGCTGACATAACTGTGTGGTCGATAAAATATTCTGATCATGACAGGCCTTGCCTAATATGGCAAGTCAGAAATCCACTTAGCAAGCCGTAAAGGGGCCATTTCTCTTGTGAGTTTATCCATTAACTTTCTTGATTTGAAAAAAGCTACGGCAATGATTCTGGTTGTGCTTGAAAACCATGTGGGGTTGAGTCAGCAGGAGCAAGCCGGAACAACGCTCAAGGCAGAGAGGTGTGGCGACAGGAAGAGCAGGTCAGACAGGCTTAGACAAGAGGATTGCATACAGCACTGGGAGGTAAGCCTAGGCCCATATGCAGTCAAAGTTTCAGTGTGAGCAAAAACTCTACAATAGTGCTGGCGGAATTTATCCTCTTGTCTCCGCTCTGACATGTCGCTGATTTTAGTTCCAAACAGACACAATCTTATAGGAAAATAATCCAAAAGGCAAAATTCAAAGTCAATGCAAGGCTGCAGCCAAATATTTAGTTAGTCACTAGATTTACAACTCCTCCGCCTCATCTTATTTTATTTAATTTAATGTAATAAAGTAAAGTTTATTTGGTCCAGTAAAAGGAGTCCTTGGGTTGAAAATGAGTCTGCTGTGTTCTAGTATGTTATTTTCCCTGCAGCAAAGAGGTTGGTTGTGTTTTTTTTCTATTTATAAGACAGTAAAAATCAGGAACAGCCCATAGAACTTAAAAATGATTTGTAAACTATGTACTGCTCCTTGGTTATGCCCTACTTTGAAGTGCAGATATTTGGAGTGACCTAGAGCCAAAGAGCAATTCTTAAATGTCAAGATACCATCCCAATGGTATGGTATGGGATGGCGTGTTCACACCGCAGTCTGGAGCGCAGTAAACGGCTGCATTCTAGAGTAGGGCGGGTGTGGTGCGAAACCGGCCGACCTCGAGCCATTCTAAGTGTCACAACTCAGTCCAAAGTATGGGTAAAAACGCCTGAAATTGTAGAAAAAATGTGCAAGGAGTGCATATACTTGCATGGACAGGCCCTGCAGAGATTCCGTTTGTGACCTGCATCTTACGAGGCCAATTGAATGAACTTTATATCACTTCGGCCTCTGCTCAGCAGGTAAAGCCTATGTGCGCCACTCAGACAATTTTGTCACTGCCACCACCACCGTGCATTACTATTACAATACATTTACCAAAAGACCAGTGCGTACTGCCACAGGGGAAGTGAGCGTGCACTCCACACAGCTCTTTCCATTGTCATGGAAATAAGTGCAGTGATCAGCTGATCACGTGTCACATGGCTCATTGTGCAGGGTTTGGGGTGAATGAGAAGCACATGTGAACACAACCGACTAAAAAACAGAACTACTGTACTTTTTGGACTTTAAGCCACAACTTTTTCCCCACACTTTGAACCCTGCGGTCATTTCAGCGGGGCATCTAATTTATAGATTTTTACTGGCTAACGGCCACCAGGGGTTTGACACTCTGTAGAAGTCACTGTCCAGGGGACACGTCGTGTTTATATTTTAAGCTTCAAAATGTTGAAATAGTCACTGAGAAATTGGTGCAATTAGGTCCGCTGCGCAGCAGACCACCAGTGCGCCGCAAGACTTCCGGTTCAAAAGACAACTTGCATGTCATTACCACGTTTATGTGTAAATATCTCGTGTTGCAACGTGGGCACCTGCGGCTTATAGACAGGTGCGGCCCGTATATGTGCAATTTATTTTTACTTTGTACATTTCGTTGGCTCTGCTTTTAATCAGGCATACTTTATAGCCCGAAAAGTACAGTAAATCTAGTGCGCTCTAGGGCCGCTCCGCAGAGCAGACTAACGTACAAAAGCAACACGAGAGATGTGGACTAAAAATTGGGGAGGGACATTGCAGCAAATTGTTGAGAGCCAGATTCAGACTCACAAAACTACATGTGTGCCAACCACTCGGCACCGAGCGTCACAATACATGGCATTTTAATACTGTGGTATACACTGATACATCATGATACATTATGGTTCTATTTCTACTTTCGAGCAGCTTTCAGGGAAAGAAACCCTGCTTTTTATTAACTCTTGTGTTGGTCCATGTTTGTATTTTTTATTGAATAATTCACCCACTCTTTGTGGGCAAACAATGTCAGCCCGAAGAGATACTTGAGTACAAGTAGAAAACAAACACGGTCTTGCTCACAAGCATGCTGAATCCCACAATTTTCAAAAGCCCAGCAGAGTCGTTCTTGATGTGGGACTGTGTGATCTTCGTTACCTTCTGTGATATGGAGCAGAAAAGGCTAAACCTAAATCAGGGCTTGCTACAAAGAGATAGAAATGTTCTTTTCTCTGCAGCACACATTGCATTTATTGCATGTAACCCCCCCAACCCAAAACAAGCACAATATAATATAGTTCCCCCAGCTAAGTAATCCTGACCAAGATTCTGGGGAAAAGTCTGGAGGTGGGTGGAGCCAGGGGGCCTCCAAATGTTCATCACCACACCTCTGCACACCCTGGGAATGGCTGTTTAATACAATAGACCAGACCTGGGCATTTGTGGGCCCCCCTGCAAGATAGTAGTTTCTATTCTTTAACTTAGAAGTCTTAGCTATGCAACATGTGTTTGCACTTGAGTATCTAGATACAATACTTGTTTGAGTATAAAACTGTATCCAATTTCCAGTGTTTCATGACTCAGGACATTGTTATCAATGCAAATTTAAAAATTCTACTTAATAACAGTTTCTTAGGATTCACATGTCTGGATTTACATAGTAAATTGCGAGTCATGAGGTTCTTCGCAATCCCCAGGCACTGTGGCTGTCCACTGCCCCAGTGGTCTTGAAAGATGGGTCAAATGCAAGGGAATAAAGTGGCCCTTATCTGCTCCTGGCAAGCCACCCTGAGGAACGGGTTTGCCGCTAGCACAAATGCGGGTGACATTTTACATTTCTTTTGAATACGTTTTTGTTGTTGCTGTCTCACATGGACAGGACTATTGTTTTATGCACATTTGTGGGGCGATGTGTGACCGAGCTTTAGGGGTCTCTGTCATCATCTATTATATTAATTTATTGACTTCTGACTGTATTGAATATAATTTAATTGTTGATGAAAGGTGTTTGTGAAAGCGTTTAGCAACCAAGCAAAAATAAATCGTAATAAAGTGAAGCGAACAAACTTCTCCCACAATCGGCCTGAGATGTAGCTCATTGAAAACACTCCATTAGACGGGGTAAGAAAAGAACATGGGCGTCAGACTTTGCTCTACAGAGAACCAAACTGCTTCCATTTCAAAATCAAATCAATTGTGCGGACAATATCATATGTAGCTCTACTACTGTGGTGGAAAGTTGCAGCACAGGCTCTGGGAGTTGTTTTTTTACCACTGTGCCTCGCCGCCATTTTACAACACTAGAGGTAGACATATTGGGAGCTAACACAAACAAAAGAAGAGCGGCCATTTCCGAACTAGAGTCGCCTTTTCTCCACTCCACCAGCCGTAATACTTGACACGTTTGTATATCCTGAGCAATACGTCGAAGGCATTCTGTGACAACTACAGAGCGCACTGAAAGAGCGCAAGTGTGAGACGTGACGCCGTCGTTCGCAAACACGGGGAAGGCTCGGGCCGCTTAGGCCTTAGGCAGTAGGACAGCCATTAGCTTACGATTACAAGAACACGCTCAAACATATGTTTACACAACATGACGTTTCACTTTACCTTATGTGTGGAATCCCAACACCTCCTTGTAAGATTTTGTACAGTTTGCTTTCATAAAGCAGCTGTGGATGCCTGGCTTTCTGCGATTCCAATTTGACTGCTACCTCCTGTAAACGAGAAATTTGACGACATGTCGGGTTACATACGATTTTAGAAAATGTGCCAGTTTGTCAATGTAATTCTTAAATAATTTCGTAACCACATCACCGATGATAGGACTGGAATATAACACGAAGAGAACAAAGAGAACATAGTGGACACGTTACCTCTCCATTTGTGATGTTGATGGCCAGATATATGTCCCCGAAAGATCCCGATCCGATTTTCCTTACAAGCTTGTATTTGCCACCGACGATGAACTCGGCTTTAGAACCACTGCTACTCGCCATAATGTCCACGGATACCGCAAACCTCCACCGATTTCACGATAGAAAATGTTTCCCAAGCGATCGCAAGTGTCGGTCAAACATAGAAGGTGTGGAGCCAGCCGCTTTCCCTGAAACTCCAGACCTGAGGACACACGGACACGGAGGGCCAACAACCCAGCCTTCGGAGCAACTACTGCCTTTTGTCGTTACGTTACTTATTGTTGTTGCGGCACATATTAACCAATTGCCTCCACTTTATAATAAATAAGACAAGTCCAGGGTCGGAGCAAACAGAGGCCTTCTGAAACCACCCCAGACCAGCTCGGAGAAGCTGTGGCTAAGCGGAGTAGCGCTAGCTGCTGTTAGCATCGAGCTAACGCCGTCGCACGGACCAGAGAGAGCACAAAAGTGGTCCTTCTCCGCGCCCGTTTTTCTTTTCTCCGATGGTGTATCCAATTGTTGGTCTATTTGTCCTTATATCGGCTGTAGTGAAGTAAAGGGTCGCTGCGAAAAGTACGGCGCAACCCATTCACTCCGCCATCTTGTCTTCTCTGCCCCTCTCTCCTCTCTCTGGTTTCCGTCGGAGGCGATTACACAGACACGTCACGGGCCTCCGGTGCTCCTCCTGTGCGCCTTCCTCCGGTGCTCCTCCTGTGCGCCTTCCTCCGGTGCTCCTCCTGTGCGCCTTCCTCCGGTGTTTTTCCAGGCATATTATTTTTGATAAATCTTGGACAATAATCTAAGAAACCTTCAAGATTTGTCTTGTGAAATGTATTCTATTGTTCTTTTAAAAGTGTATAAATAAAAACACAATTTATTATTTATTTATTTTATTTTGAAAAGTACAGACCTAAAAACAAACACAGGGAACAAGAACAAGACCAGGGGAAAAGACAGACCAAAGTAGAAATACAACAACTAAGAGCAAAAACCCAAAGAAAATGTCCCATTTAGTCCACAGTCTGTCAAATTTGTCAATTTTCAAATTGGAATATAATGTGATTTCAACTGACAAATTGAGATTAACCTGGAAATATTAAACTTTTTTTTTCATAACAATGGTTTTTGTTATATAAAAAACAAAAAACATTCAGAAAGTGAGTGATATCAAGGCCATTTTCAATTTTTTTATCTACAGATATATTCCAATAGCCTACTTATTATAGCCTATTTCTAATGATCAAATATAATTTCAAGGCAAGAAAATAGTGTGTATAATTGTTTCAATCTTTTGTAATTCAAAAGCAAACAACTGACATTTCTACCGTGGACATTCAAATTTTACTTATTTTTGCTTCCTGTTGTCTTCATTCCACAATTTTGAACATTCTGATGACATAATTTTAAAGGGTGAATAAGAGCTGTGAAGTTGCTGACTTTACCTGATAAATTCACTCATTATTATAATAAACACCTGAAAATCATTGGATTAGCTTGAGTTGAACTTTTATTGAACAGTTAATAATGCAAACAGTTTTTTTGAAAAGTATTAATTTGTGATTGTTTTTCTTTTCAAACTACGCTATCTCTCTCTCTCTCTCCCCCCTCTCTCTCTCTCTCTCTCTCTCTCTCTCTCTTAATATATTCATAATTAATCAAATCGCCTATACACAATTTTATTAAAGATTTGACAAATGAAAACCCAAATCAGAAGAAAAATACATTTGTAGCTTGAATCACTTCTAGTCCGTTTAACTGGAAAAATGCACTTTGCCTGTTGATCTGGAGCTAGGTAAAAAGCTTGATAATTCAGCTCTGGCTAAAGAATAATATCAACTAGATAATGTGCAATGGCTGAAGCATTGCGAGTGTCTGCATTCTTGCGTAAAAATACTACATGTGTGTAGTAAAGACTTTATTCTTGTTAGGCTCGAGCCATGGAATGGGATGTTCATTCCAAGGAATCGAGTCTGTTCTAATGTGCTTTGAAACACACAAAGTCTGAGGGGAGGAAGACCTTCTATAGGATACAATGTTGTTGTTGTTGTTGTTGTTGTTGTTTTATGGCGGTTGGCATCCAATTGTTGCATTACCGCCAGACTTTATTCCTCAGACTTTTCGTAGTCCTCAGACTGTCGTAGTCCGTAAAAGTACTCCTTCCATTGCTTTGGTGTTACAAAGCCCATGAGGTCATGATATGTCTTTGTGACTAGAATAGTTGTTGTTGTTTCAGAGACCAACCGGCTTTATTCCAGGGAGACTCTTCTTCATCTTCCTCTCCTTCTTTCACGTTCGGTGCTTCCACCGTACAGCTTTATTCTTTAGGCTTCATTCTATAGGCTTTAATATTTCCACTGATGTCGCTGCTTGGTAGCCGTGCGTCTACGAGACTGGACGAGGACAGGAGACCACCCCCACCCCCATCTCGTCACTCTGATCACTCTGACTCCCCAAAAGCAGACCCCCATCACTCCGACTCCCATTTAGCGCCTTTAGCCTGTTTTCTATATCTGCCCAATCAAGCTCCTTTGTTCCAAGGAATCTCCCTGCAGCTTTAGCAATGATCCTGATCCTTTCAGTTCTGCTTTGAGTCTGAGCAGCACAGTTTACAACATCCACCATAAAGAGTACAAAATCCTCTCTATCCACAACCAGGGTATTCTCATTAATTCTGGAACCTGCACACTTGGGACCTCCACTCTTGAAACCTTCACACTTCTTGGGAGCCACGCTGGCCTTTCTCATTTCGCCCTGGCTGGGAGCAGCGCTGGCTCCTCTCTCTGTATTTACTCTAAACTCGTTACTTGAAACTTTCTTGACTGCATCTGCATAGGATATACCTTGAGAGACCTTTATTTTCTGCACCTCAGCAGCTCTTTTGCTAAACCTGCATCCCCCGTAGGCAGAGCTATGTTCTTCCCCACAGTTACAGCACTTCAGTTTTGCTCCCACGTCACACTTCCCATACTCGTGATCTCCTGCACATTTACCACATCTTTGCCTCCCTCTACAGACCGCTGCAATATGCCCAAAGCGCTGGCACTTAAAGCAACGCAGGGGCGGTGGAACATATTGCCTAACGTCATGGCACATGAACCCAATGAACACCTTACTAGGCAGGCACCTCCCTTCAAGTGTTACCATTACCGACAAGCTGTCACATCTTACCCCAGACCGGGTCACCTTCAACCGCCTAGCGTCCACCACCGTAGCTCCCGTCAAATTCTCCTTAACTTCATCCACAGACGTCGCCATAGGGACACCTACGATAACTCCTCTGTGTTTCTTTCAGCATCAGACACAAGAATGTCCTTTCCACCCAGACGTTTAGTTCCAATCGCCTTCCGTTGCTGAACAGCGTCCTTGCACACGACCAGCAGCGAGCCATCTCTAAGGACACTCGCACTCTTGATCACTCCCACAGCTACAGTTAGGCTCTTTGACAATGCCACTGAATTCCACTCCTTAAAGGATGCACTATCCTGTGCAAGCTTTATGATCACCTTACAGTCTCTGCTCTCACTCCGGATATCAATAGCTTCAGCCTCATCCTGCTGCTCATTCCCAGAACCCTCGGACGAGCTAAGGGACTTTTTACGTTTCCGGGCACGTGCAGCCAGAAAAGGCTGCTCCTCCACGCCGTCCAGAACGTCTTCGACCACCGATCCACTCTCCTCCGCCATCTCCCGTCTCTCCCAGACCGGGTCACCTTCAACCGCCTAGCGTCCACCACCGTAGTCCTCAGACGGTCTCTGAAGCAACAACAACTATTCTAGTCACAAAGACACATCATGACCTCATGGGCTTTGTAACACCAAAGCAATGGAAGGAGTACTTTTACGGACTCTGACAGAGTCTGTGGACTACGAAAAGTCTGAGGAACTGGTCTAAAGGATTAAGTCTAAACAGTCTGAGGACTACGAAAAGTCTGAGGAATAAAGTCTGGCGGTAGAGCAACAACAACACGCTGACGGTGGATTATTGAGCGTTGTTTGGATATTACGGCAACATAGAGGAACGCCTCGGTCCGTATGACGAGGAAGAGGAAGAGGAGGAGTGACCTGGTCGGTGACGATATGAACAGCAGGGAGGACTCCCCTGGAGCCACTGGTCCTGTGCAGCGTAGGGCGTCTTCTTGCTCGTCTATGGAGGGCTCTCTCAGTGAGGAGCAGGGCGGGGGGGTTGCAGATATCGGGGATGTGAGTTCAGAGTGTAAGGTGTTCATAAAGCTCGCGCAGGATAATGCGTCCTTTAAGGGGTGGGATCCGATGGTGTTGACAAGGAGCCTGACTGTAGCTGTGGGAGTGGTCAAGCATGCGAGTGTCCTTAGGGATGGCTCGCTGCTGGTCGTGTGCAAGGACGTGGCTCAGCAAAGGAAGGCGATTGAAGCTAAGTGTCTGGGTGGGAAGGACATTCTTGTGTCTGATGCTGTAAGAGGCACGGTCAGGGGAGTTATCGTAGGCGTCCCTACGATGACATCTGTGGATGACATAAAGGAGAATTTGACTGGAGCTAAGGTGGTGGATGCTAGGCGGTTGAAGGTGACCCGGGATGGGGTAAGGTGTGACAGCCTGTCGATAATAATTAGATTTGAAGGTGAGATCCTGCTTCGTGTGGTGTGCGTTGGCTACATGCGCTATGGCGTACGCCCATATGTTCCGCCGCCCCTGCGTTGCTTCAAGTGCCAGCGCTTTGGGCATATTGCAGCGGTCTGTAGAGGGAGTCAGAGGTGTGGTAAATGTGCAGGAGACCACGAGTATGGGAAGTGTGACGAAGGAGCAAAACTCAAGTGCTGTAATTGTGGGGGAGAGCATAGCTCTGCCTACGGGGGATGCGTGTTCAGCAAGAGGGCTGCTGAGGTGCAAAAAGTTAGAGCCTCTCAAGGCATATTCTACGCGGATGCGGTCAAGAAGGTGTCTGGTAGTCAGGTGAAGGTGGATGCAGTGCGGGCTGCCAGTGCTGCTGGTGACCTAGGCGACAGGGGAGGGGGCAGCGTTGCCCGCGGCCAGGGGGAGGTCCCCACTGGGATCCCTGTGAGTGTGGCTTCCACGGGCAGAGGCCCTGTGGGTGCGGAGGATGTACTGGTTGTGAGGAGGAAAGATTTCTTCCTCTTTATGTTGGAAGTGATTAACTGTACTGGTCAAACCAAGAAGAGATCCGAAAAGACTAGGATCATCGCTAAGGCTGCAGGGAAGTACTTTGGAGCTGGGGGTCCCGAGTGGGCGGAGATAGAGGATGCGCTGCGGGAAGGCACCCTGCCCCATTCTGGCAGTGGGAGTGGGGGGGCTCTCGATGCGCCGTCAGGTTCCGGGGGCTCATAATGGCGGTGGTTGTCTTGCAATGGAATGCGCGTAGTCTTCGTGCTAATGGCCAGGAATTTAAGCATTTTGTCTCTACCTTGTTGAACAAGCCTCACGTTATGTGCGTGCAGGAGACTTGGTTACAACCTAGGTGGGTTTTTGGGATACAAGGGTATGTGTGTGTCAGGAATGATAGGGAGCAGGGTAGAGGCGGAGGTGTGGCTGTGTTTGTCCGAGATGACCTAAATTACGTTGTTGTCAGTGTGAGTAAAGCGCCGGAGGCCCTGGCGGTGAGGGTCTGGCTGGGTGGTGAAGCTGTTACTGTGGTTACCCTTTATAATCCGTGTGGTGAGTTAACGTTAGAGTCCTTACATAGTATCGGTAAGGATGTTCGGGGAAAGGCCGTGTGGTGTGGGGATTTTAATGCGCATAGCGCTTTATGGGGCGGTAGTGGTACCGACAGGTATGGGCAGGTGGTAGAGGGTTTTATCAATCAAAGGGAGTTGGTTTGTCTGAATGATGGGAGTGGGACCCGCTATGATATGGGGACTGGTACGGAAAGTGCAATAGATCTTACGCTTGTGTCTAAGGAGTTAGCTGGTGTTTGTAGTTGGGAGGTTCTTGGTAATCTTTCTTTTGGTAGCGATCACTATCTAGTCCGCACCGAGATTGGCTTTGGGAGCTGTGTGGTCAGGGGGACGAGGATCCAGAGGTGGCAGTTGGCAAGGGTGAACTGGGGGGCTTTCCTGAGGAAAGCTGATGATGGTTCTAGGGTTCTGCAGGAAGGAGGATTGACT
Organism: Eucyclogobius newberryi; assembly: GCF_026437365.1. Taxonomy (NCBI): domain Eukaryota; kingdom Metazoa; phylum Chordata; class Actinopteri; order Gobiiformes; family Gobiidae; genus Eucyclogobius; species Eucyclogobius newberryi. Next base: position 9,026,890 of record NW_027315735.1, read on the forward strand.
CAGGTGGATGATCTCAATAGTGCAATTGTCTCGCTCATCACGCAGTCAGCGGTAGGCACGATTCCTAAGAGTGGTGGTAGTGGACATAGGAAGCGGGTGCCGTGGTGGAATGAAGCATGTGGTTATGCTGTTAGGGCAAGAAATGCGGCGTTTCGCCGGCTAAGGGTTACCCACACTGAGGGTGCCCTCATTGACTACAAGAGGGCCCGCGCTGTTGTGCGAAAAACTGTAAGAACGGCCAAGAGTGCCTGTTGGAGGCGGCATTGTTCCAAAATTGGGAGAGAAACGCGTCTCGGGATGTTTGGGGGATGATTAAGCGGATGCATGGAGTTGAGCGTCGTCACGGGACCCCGGTCCTAATACAGAATGGTGTTGAAGCAGTCAGCGACGTTGACAAAGCTGAACTGTTGGCCAGCACCTTTGTGTCGGTGCACAGCTCTGACAATCTCTCACCTGCGGAAAGGCACTACAGGGAGAGTACTTTGGCCCAGAATTCTGAGCTGATTGGGCACCAGCCTTCGACTCAAGATGACCTTGACCTTCCGTTTAGTTTGTTTGAGCTAAGGAGAGCACTTTCTAAGGCGAAACAGACAGCCCCGGGTAAAGATGAGGTGTGCTATGACATGCTCTCTCATTTGACCGATGACACGCTTGGGCTAGTCCTGGGTCTTTTCAACTGTGTTTGGGATTCAGGTTGTGTTCCATCTGCGTGGAAACAGTCTACGGTGGTGCCGGTTCTGAAGCCGGGTAGGCCGGCGTCTGACCTTTCAAGTTATAGGCCGATTGCCTTGACGTCGCAGCTCGGGAAAACGATGGAGCGCATGGTTACCGAGCGGTTGGAATACTTCTTGGAGAGTCAGGGTTTGCTTCCCGCGCACCAGAGTGGTTTCCGTAGGGGCAGGAACACCATGGATTCCGTGTTGTGTTTGGAATCTGATATCCAGCTGGCCAGGGCTCAGAAAGAAAAGGTTATTGCGGTGCTCTTTGATGTGGAGAAGGCGTACGATATGGTTTGGAAGGATGGGCTCCTCATTAAGCTGCGGAAGTGTGGTGTGAAGGGTAAACTGTTTAACTGGGTCCGGAGCTTTCTGTCTGGCCGGCGTATTCAAACCAGAGTGGGCGCTGCTTACACTGGGGTCTATGAGGTAGAGAATGGGATCCCGCAGGGGAGAGTGTGTAGCCCTATCTTGTTCAATGTTATGACTAAGGACATCTTTGACGACATGGATGGGTCTGTTGGGAGGAGCCTTTATGCTGATGATGGCGCTCTATGGGTGAGAGGGAGGAATCTCCGGTTTTACGAGGCGAAACTGCAAAGGGCAATGCAGCAGGTGGAGCAGTGGACCCTGAAGTGCGGGTTTAAACTGTCCGTACGGAAGTCTCAAGTGTTCTGTTTCTTCAATGGGCATAGGGACGTCTCCCTTCGACTGCATGGGCAGGTGCTCGAACAGGTCAGGGGGGTGAGGTTCTTGGGGGTCACCTTTGACGAGAGGCTTAGTTGGCGTCAGCACATTGATGAGGTCAGTGGTAAATGCAAAAGGGTGAATAATTTGCTTCGTTGTCTATCCGGCCAGGACTGGGGGGCCAGCAGAAGGTCGCTCCTGGGTATTTATCGGGCCATCATGAGGGCGGCTATTGATTATGGCTGTATAGCCTACATGTCTGCGGCTGAGACTAACTTAAAGAAGCTTGATGTGGAGCAAGCCCAGGCCTTGCGCATCTGCTGTAGGGCTTTTAGGACCTCCCCTGTCTCAGCGCTGCAGGTTGAGTTGGGGGAATTGCCGTTACGGCTCTGGAGGCTAGAACTTCTGTTGGCTTACTGGGTGAATGTGCAAGGTCATACGAGTTCTCACCCGGTGAGGGACTTTCTCAGGGTTGATGGGGGGCAGAATGAGGCTGGCAGTATGGTTTTTAGCCAGGTAGGAAATGCGAAGGCGCGGCTTGCGGGGGTTGGTGATCTGCGTGTGAGCCCGTCGGTGGCTTTGTCTGCATTAGCTCCGTGGAAGTTTGTCCCGGCTCCTGTTGATGTTAGCTTGCATGGCAAGCTTAGAGGAGTCGCTGGGAGGGCACCGCAGTTTGCCGTTCAAGCGCTCATCGATGAGCACTCAGGTGATGTGTTTATTTATACCGACGGGTCTAGGGATCCTGAGAGTGGGCGTACTGGCGCCGCTTATTTTGTGCCTGACCTGGGGCTGGCGGTCAAGAAGAGGTTGACAGATCGCCTTTCTGTTTTCACGTCGGAACTCATAGCGATACGGTTGGCATTGGAATGGGCGGAATCTGCCTTGCAGTGTTGCGGCATTGTGGTGGCCTCTGACAGCCTTTCTGCATTGCAAAGCATTAAATCTGGGAAATCGGATTGCAGACAGGATGTGTTGAATGGCATCTTCTGTCTGATGCTCTCCCTGTCCAGGAAGGATGTGAGGGTTTCCTTCATTTGGGTCCCTGCGCATGTGGGGGTGGATGGTAACGAAATGGCTGATACACTGGCTAAACGTTCCCTTAGGCGGCCATCAATTGATGTGGCGGTTGAGTTAAGCAAATCTGAAATCAAGGCCGTTATCAGGAGTCATGTGGTCGGCCTTTGGCAGGAATTTTGGAGCCACTGTGTTACTGGACGGCATCTCTATCACATTCAGGGTAGTGTGGGTCCTTGCGGGTCTATGGGCAGGAACGCGTGGGAGGAAAGGGCCTTCGCCCGCATGAGGATTGGCCATACTGGACTCAATTGGTCACTGAGTAGGATAGACAAACATCCGACCGGTCTGTGTGGTCACTGTCAGGTGCCAGAGACTGTCGAGCATGTGGTGATTTGCTGTGAGGCTTATGATAGAGAAAGGGCCGGGTTGGCCTTGTGGTTTCGGAATAATGGGCGGGAGTTCAATCTGCGGAACGTTCTGGCGATCCAGTCACAGGGTTTGTGTCGTTGTTGTTGTTGTTGTTGTTGTTTTATGGCGGTTGGCATCCGAGTGTTGCATTACCGCCAGACTTTATTCCTCAGACGTTTCGTAGTCCTCAGACTCTGTCGTAGTCCGTAAAAGTACACCTTCCATTGCTTTGGTGTTACAAAGCCCATGAGGTCATGATATGTCTTTGTGACTAGAATAGTTGTTGTTGTTGTTGTTGTTGTTGTTGTTGTTGTTGTTTTATGGCGGTTGGCATCCAATTGTTGCATTACCGCCAGACTTTATTCCTCAGACTTTTCGTAGTTGTTGTTGTTGTTGTTTTATGGCGGTTGGCATCCGAGTGTTGCATTACCGCCAGACTTTATTCCTCAGACGTTTCGTAGTCCTCAGACTCTGTCGTAGTCCGTAAAAGTACTCCTCCCATTGCTTTGGCGTACAAAGCCCATGAGGTCATGATGTGTTTTTGTGACTAGAATAGTTGTTGTGTCAGAGACCAACCGGCTTTATTCCAGGGAGACTCTTCTTCACCTTCCTCGCCCTCTTTGACGTTCGGTTAGAAGTCCTTCTTCCATCACTTTGGCGTTTCTAGGCCCACGAAGTCCAAGCGCGTTAGAACATCCTCTTGCTCCTCATCCTCGGCTCAGTCTCCAACACCCCCCACCTCTATAAACGTTTACCCAGCCCTGTGCTACATAAGTAAGCAACCACAGCCTGACACAAACCCTGTGACTGGATCGCCAGAACGTTCCGCAGATTGAACTCCCGCCCATTATTCCGAAACCACAAGGCCAACCCGGCCCTTTCCCTATCATAAGCCTCACAGCAAATCAGCACATGCTCGACAGTCTCTGGCACCCGACAGTGACCACACAGACCGGTCGGATGTTTGCCTATCCTACTCAGTGACCAATTGAGTCCAGTATGGCCAATCCTCATGCGGGCGAAGGCCCTTTCCTCCCACGCGTTCCTGCCCATAGACCCGCAAGGACCCACACTACCCTGTATGTGATAGAGATGCCGTCCAGTAACACAGTGGCTCCAACATTCCTGCCAAAGGCCGACCACATGACTCTTGATAACGGGCTTGATTTCAGACTTGCCCAACTCAACCGCCACATCAATTGATGGCCGCCGAAGGGAACGTTTAGCCAGTGCATCAGCCATTTCGTTACCATCCACCCCCACATGCGCAGGGACCCAAATGAAGGAAACCCTCACATCCTTCCTGGACAGGGAGAGCATCAGACAGAAGATGCCATTCAACACATCCTGTCTGCAATCCGATTTCCCAGATTTAATGCTTTGCAATGCAGAAAGGCTGTCAAGAGGCCACCACAATGCCGCAACACTGCAAAGCAGATTCCGCCCATTCCAACGGCAACCGTATCGCTATAAGTTCCGACGTGAAAACAGAAAGGCGATCTGTCAACCTCTTCTTGACCGCTAGCCCCAGGTCAGGCACAAAATAAGCGGCGCCAGTACGCCCACTCTCAGGATCCCTAGACCCGTCGGTATAAATAAACACATCACCTGAGTGCTCATCGATGAGCGCTTGAACGGCAAACTGCGGTGCCCTCCCAGCGACTCCTCTAAGCTTGCCATGCAAGCTAACATCAACAGGAGCCGGGACAAACTTCCACGGAGCTATAGCAGACAAAGCCACCGACGGGCTCACACGCAGATAACCAACCCCCGCAAGCCGCGCCTTCGCATTTCCTACCTGGCTGAAAACCATACCGCCAGCCTCACTCTGCCCCCCATCAACCCTGAGAAAGTCCCTCACCGGGTGAGAGCTCGTATGACCTTGCACATTCACCCAGTAAGCCAACAGAAGTTCTAGCCTCCGGAGCCGTAACGGCAATTCCCCCAACTCAACCTGCAGCGCCGAGACAGGGGAGGTCCTAAAAGCCCTACAGCAGATGCGCAAGGCCTGGGCTTGCTCCACATCAAGCTTCTTTAAGTTAGTCTCAGCCGCAGACATGTAGGCTACACAGCCATAATCAATAGCCGCCCTCATGACGGCCCGATAAATACCCAGGAGCGACCTTCTGCTGGCCCCCCAGTCCTGGCCGGATAGACAACGAAGCAAGTTATTCACCCTTTTGCATTTACCACTGACCTCATCAATGTGCCGACGCCAACTAAGCCTCTCGTCAAATCACTTGTCGTGTCAGAGACCAACCGGCTTTATTCCAGGGAGACTCTTCTTCATCTTCCTCTCCCTCTTTGACGTTCGGTGCTTTGGAAGTACAAAGCCCATGAGGTCATGGGACGTCTTTGTTGTTTTACAAAGCCCATGAGGTCACGGGACGTCTTTGTCGTTTTATCCTTTAGAAGTCCTTCTTCCATCACTTTGGCGTTTCTAGGCCCATGAAGTCAAAGCGCGTTAGAACATCCTCTTGCTCCTCATCCTCGGCTCAGTCTCCAACACCCCCCACCTCTATAAACGTTTACCCAGCCCTGTGCTACATAAGTAAGCAACCACAGCCTGACACAAACCCTGTGACTGGATCGCCAGAACGTTCCGCAGATTGAACTCCCGCCCATTATTCCGAAACCACAAGGCCAACCCTGCCCTTTCTCTATCATAAGCCTCACAGCAAATCAGCACATGCTCGACAGTCTCTGGCACCCGACAGCGACCACACAGACCGGTCGGATGCTTGCCTATCCTACTCAGTGACCAATTGAGTCCAGCATGGCCAATCCTCATGCGGGCGAAGGCCCTTTCCTCCCACGCGTTCCTCAGGCTGTGGTTGCTTACTTATGTAGCACAGGGCTGGGTAAACGTTTATAGAGGTGGGGGGTGTTGGAGACTGAGCCGAGGATGAGGAGCAAGAGGATGTTCTAACGCGCTTTGACTTCATGGGCCTAGAAACGCCAAAGTGATGGAAGAAGGACTTCTAAAGGATAAAACGACAAAGACGTCCCATGACCTCATGGGCTTTGTAAAACAACAAAGACGTCCCATGACCTCATGGGCTTTGTACTTCCAAAGCAATGGAATAAGAATTTTTAAGGACTACGACAAAGTCTGAGGGGAGGAAGCACTTCTATAGGATACAATGAATAAAGTCTGGCGGTAATGCAACACTCGGATGTCAACCGCCTGGCGGTAATGCAACAATTGGAAAAACAACTGTGAGGAGACCTTGCTCAACACCCGGTCTGGAGAGACGGGAGATGGCGGAGGAGAGTGGATCGGGGATGGAAGACGTTCTGGACGGCGTGGAGGAGCAGCCTTTTCTGCCTGCACGTGCCCGGAAACGTAAAAAGTCCCTTAGCTCGTCCGAGGGTTCTGGGAATGAGCAGCAGGATGAGGCTGAAGCTATTGATATCCGGGGTGAGAGCAGAGACTGTAAGGTGATCATAAAGCTTGCACAGGATAGTGCATCCTTTAAGGAGTGGAATTCAGTGGCATTGTCAAAGAGCCTAACTGTAGCTGTGGGAGTGATCAAGAGTGCGAGTGTCCTTAGAGATGGCTCGCTGCTGGTCGTGTGCAAGGACGCGGCTCAGCAACGGAAGGCGATTGGAACTAAACGTCTGGGTGGAAAGGACATTCTTGTGTCTAATGCTGAAAGAAACACGGTCAGAGGAGTTATCGTAGGTGTCCCTACGGCGACGTCTGTGGATGAAGTTAAGGAGAATTTGACTGGAGTTACGGTGGTGGACGCTAGGCGTTTGAAGGTGGCCCGGTTTGGGGTAAGATGTGACAGCTTGTCGGTAATGGTAACACTTGAAGGGAGGTGCCTGCCTAGTAAGGTGTTCATTGGGTACATGTGCTATAGCGTCAGGCCATATGTTCCGCCGCCCCTGCGTTGCTTTAAGTGCCAGCGCTTTGGGCATATTGCAGCGGTCTGTAGAGGGAGGCAAAGATGTGGTAAATGTGCAGGAGATCATGAGTATGGGAAGTGTGACGTGGGTGCAAAACTGAAGTGCTGTAACTGTGGGGAAGAACATAGCTCTGCCTACGGGGGATGCAGGTTTAGCAAAAGAGCTGCTGAGGTGCAGAAAATAAAAGTCTCTCAAGGTATATCCTATGCAGATGCAGTCAAGAAAATTTCAAGTAACGAGTTTAGAGTAAATACAGAGAGAGGAGCCAGCGCTGCTCCCAGCCAGGGCGAAATGAGAAAGGCCAGCGTGGCTCCCAAGAAGTGTGAAGATTTCAAGAGTGGAGGTCCCAGGTGTGCAGGTTCCAGAATTAATGAGAATACCCTGGTTGTGGATAGAGAGGATTTTGTACTCTTTATGGTGGATGTTGTAAACTGTGCTGCTCAGACTCAAAGCAGAACTGAAAGGATCAGGATCATCGCTAAAGCTGCAGGTAGATTCCTTGGAACAAAGGAGCTTGATTGGGCAGATATAGAAAACAGGCTAAAGGCGCTAAATGGGAGTCGGAGTGATGGGGGTCTGCTTGTGGGGAGTCAGAGTGATCAGAGTGACGAGATGGGGGTGGGGGTGGTCTCCTGTCCTCGCCCAGTCTCGTAGACGCACGGCTACCAAGCAGCGACATCAGTGGACATATTAAAGCCTATAGAATGAAGCCTGAAGAATAAAGCTGTACGGTGGAAGCACCGAACGTCAAAGAAGGAGAGAAAGATGAAGAAGAGTCTCCCTGGAATAAAGCCGGTTGGTCTCTGAAACAACAACAACTATTCTAGTCACAAAGACATATCATGACCTCATGGGCTTTGTAACACCAAAGCAATGGAAGGAGTACTTTTACGGACTACGACAGAGTCTGAGGACTACGACAAAGTCTGAGGAATAAAGTCTGGCGGTAATGCAACACTTGGATGCCAACCGCCATAAAACAACAACAACAACAACAACAACAATGATAAAACACCAAAGAAGAAGAAGAAGAAGAAGAAGAAGAAGAAGAGCTAGTCTCCGGTCTGGAGAGACGGGAGATGGCGGAGGAGAATGGATCGGTGGTCGAAGACGTTCTGGACGGCGTGGAGCAGCCTTTTCTGGCTGCACGTGCCCGGAAACGTAAAAAGTCCCTTAGCTCGTCCGAGGGTTCTGGGAATGAGCAGCAGGATGAGGCTGAAGCTATTGATATCCGGAGTGAGAGCAGAGACTGCAAGGTGATCATAAAGCTTGCACAGGATAGTGCATCCTTTAAGGAGTGGAATTCAGTGGCATTGTCAAAGAGCCTAACTGTAGCTGTGGGAGTGATCAAGAGTGCGAGTGTCCTTAGAGATGGCTCGCTGCTGGTCGTGTGCAAGGACGCGGCTCAGCAACGGAAGGCGATTGGAACTAAACGTCTGGGTGGAAAGGACATTCTTGTGTCTGATGCTGAAAGAAACACGGTCAGAGGAGTTATTGTAGGTGTCCCTACGGCGACGTCTGTGGATGAAGTTAAGGAGAATTTGACGGGAGCTACGGTGGTGGACGCTAGGCGGTTGAAGGTGACCCGGTCTGGGGTAAGATGTGACAGCTTGTCGGTAATGGTAACACTTGAAGGGAGGTGCCTGCCTAGTAAGGTGTTCATTGGGTTCATGTGCCATGACGTTAGGCAATATGTTCCACCGCCCCTGCGTTGCTTTAAGTGCCAGCGCTTTGGGCATATTGCAGCGGTCTGTAGAGGGAGGCAAAGATGTGGTAAATGTGCAGGAGATCACGAGTATGGGAAGTGTGACGTGGGAGCAAAACTGAAGTGCTGTAACTGTGGGGAAGAACATAGCTCTGCCTACGGGGGATGCAGGTTTAGCAAAAGAGCTGCTGAGGTGCAGAAAATAAAGGTCTCTCAAGGTATATCCTATGCAGATGCAGTCAAGAAAGTTTCAAGTAACAAGTTATAGTAAATACAGAGAGAGGAGCCAGCGCTGCTCCCAGCCAGGGCGAAATGAGAAAGGCCAGCGTGGCTCCCAAGAAGTGTGAAGGTTTCAAGAGTGGAGGTCCCAAGTGTGCAGGTTCCAGAATTAATGAGAATACCCTGGTTGTGGATAGAGAGGATTTTGTACTCTTTATGGTGGATGTTGTAAACTGTGCTGCTCAGACTCAAAGCAGAACTGAAAGGATCAGGATCATTGCTAAAGCTGCAGGGAGATTCCTTGGAACAAAGGAGCTTGATTGGGCAGATATAGAAAACAGGCTAAAGGCGCTAAATGGGAGTCGGAGTGATGGGGGTCTGCTTTTGGGGAGTCAGGGTGATCAGAGTGACGAGATGGGGGTGGGGGTGGTCTCCTGTCCTCGTCCAGTCTCGTAGACGCACGGCTACCAAGCAGCGACATCAGTGGAAATATTAAAGCCTATAGAATGAAGCCTAAAGAATAAAGCTGTACGGTGGAAGCACCGAACGTCAAAGAAGGAGAGGAAGATGAAGAAGAGTCTCCCTGGAATAAAGCCGGTTGGTCTCTGAAACTACAAGAGGGCCCGCGCTGTTGTGCGGAAAACTGTGAGAACGGCCAAGAGTGCCTATTGGAGGCGGTATTGTTCCAAAATTGGGAGAGAAACGCGTCTCGGGGATGTTTGGGGGATGATTAAGCGGATGCATGGGGTTGAGCGCCGTCATGGGACCCCGGTCCTAATACTGAATGGTGTTGAAGCAGTCAGCGACGTTGACAAAGCTGAACTGTTGGCCAGCACCTTTGTGTCGGTGCACAGCTCTGACAATCTCTCACCTGCGGAAAGGCACTACAGGGAGAGTACTTTGGCCCAGAATTCTGAGCTGATTGGGCACCAGCCTTCGACTCAAGATGACCTTGACCTTCCGTTTAGTTTGTTTGAGCTAAGGAGAGCACCTTCTAAGGCGAAACAGACAGCCCCGGGTAAAGATGAGGTGTGCTATGACATGCTCTCTCATTTGACTGATGACACGCTTGGGCTAGTCCTGGGTCTTTTCAACCGTGTTTGGGATTCAGGTTGTGTTCCATCTGCGTGGAAACAGTCTACGGTGGTGCCGGTTCTGAAGCCGGGTAGGCCAGCGTCTGACCCTTCAAGTTATAGGCCGATTGCCTTGACGTCGCAGCTCGGGAAAACGATGGAGCGCATGGTTACCGAGCGGTTGGAATACTTCTTGGAGAGTCAGGGTTTGCTTCCCGCGCACCAGAGTGGTTTCCGTAGGGGCAGGAACACCATGGATTCCGTGTTGTGTTTGGAATCTGATATCCAGCTGGCCAGGGCTCAGAAAGAAAAGGTTATTGCGGTGCTCTTTGATGTGGAGAAGGCGTACGATATGGTTTGGAAGGATGGGCTCCTCATTAAGCTGCGGAAGTGTGGTGTGAAGGGTAAACTGTTTAACTGGGTCCGGAGCTTTCTGTCTGGCCGGCGTATCCAAACCAGAGTGGGCGCTGCTTACTCTGGGGTCTATGGGGTGGAGAATGGGATCCCGCAGGGGAGTGTGTGTAGCCCTATCTTGTTCAATGTTATGATTAAGGACATCTTTGACGACGTGGATGGGTCTGTTGGGAGGAGCCTTTATGCTGACGATGGCGCTCTATGGGTGAGAGGGAGGAATCTCCGGTTTTACGAGGCGAAACTGCAAAGGGCAATACAGCAGGTGGAGCAGTGGACCCTGAAGTGGGGGTTTAAACTGTCCGTACGGAAGTCTCAAGTGATCTGTTTCTTCAATGGGCATAGGGACGTCTCCCTTCGACTGCATGGGCAGGTGCTCGAACAGGTCAGGGAGGTGAGGTTCTTGGGGGTCACCTTTGACGAGAGGCTTAGTTGGCGTCGGCACATTGATGAGGTCAGTGGTAAATGCAAAAGGGTGAATAACTTGCTTCGTTGTCTATCCGGCCAGGACTGGGGGGCCAGCAGAAGGTCGCTCCTGGGTATTTATCGGGCCGTCATGAGGGCGGCTATTGATTATGGCTGTATAGCCTACATGTCTGCGGCTGAGACTAACTTAAAGAAGCTTGATGTGGAGCAAGCCCAGGCCTTGCGCATCTGCTGTAGGGCTTTTAGGACCTCCCCTGTCTCGGCGCTGCAGGTTGAGTTGGGGGAATTGCCGTTACGGCTCCGGAGGCTAGAACTTCTGTTGGCTTACTGGGTGAATGTGCAAGGTCATACGAGCTCTCACCCGGTGAGGGACTTTCTCAGGGTTGATGGGGGGCAGAGTGAGGCTGGCGGTATGGTTTTCAGCCAGGTAGGAAATGCGAAGGCGCGGCTTGCGGGGGATGGTGATCTGCGTGTGAGCCCGTCGGTGGCTTTGTCTGCTATAGCTCCGTGGAAGTTTGTCCCGGCTCCTGTTGATGTTAGCTTGCATGGCAAGCTTAGAGGAGTCGCTGGGAGGGCACCGCAGTTTGCCGTTCAAGCGCTCATCGATAAGCACTCAGGTGATGTGTTTATTTATACCGACGGGTCTAGGGATCCTGAGAGTGGGCATACTGGCGCCGCTTATTTTGTGCCTGACCTGGGGCTAGCGGTCAAGAAGAGGTTGACAGATCGCCTTTCTGTTTTCACGTCGGAACTTATAGCGATACGGTTGGCGTTGGAATGGGCGGAATCTGCTTTGCAGTGTTGCGGCATTGTGGTGGCCTCTGACAGCCTTTCTGCATTGCAAAGCATTAAATCTGGGAAATCGGATTGCAGACAGGATGTGTTGAATGGCATCTTCTGTCTGATGCTCTCCCTGTCCAGGAAGGATGTGAGGGTTTCCTTCATTTGGGTCCCTGCGCATGTGGGGGTGGATGGTAACGAAATGGCTGATGCACTGGCTAAACGTTCCCTTCGGCGGCCATCAATTGATGTGGCGGTTGAGTTGGGCAAGTCTGAAATCAAGCCCGTTATCAAGAGTCATGTGGTCGGCCTTTGGCAGGAATTTTGGAGCCACTGTGTTACTGGACGGCATCTCTATCACATACAGGGTAGTGTGGGTCCTTGCGGGTCTATGGGCAGGAACGCGTGGGAGGAAAGGGCCTTCGCCCGCATGAGGATTGGCCATACTGGACTCAATTGGTCACTGAGTAGGATAGGCAAACATCCGACCGGTCTGTGTGGTCACTGTCGGGTGCCAGAGACTGTCGAGCATGTGCTGATTTGCTGTGAGGCTTATGATAGGGAAAGGGCCGGGTTGGCCTTGTGGTTTCGGAATAATGGGCGGGAGTTCAATCTGCGGAACGTTCTGGCGATCCAGTCACAGGGTTTGTGTCAGGCTGTGGTTGCTTACTTATGTAGCACAGGGCTGGGTAAACGTTTATAGAGGTGGGGGGTGTTGGAGACTGAGCCGAGGATGAGGAGCAAGAGGATGTTCTAACGCGCTTGGAATTCATGGGCCTAGAAACGCCAAAGTGATGGAAGAAGGACTTCTAAAGGATAAAACGACAGAGACGTCCCATGACCTCATGGGCTTTGTAAAACAACAAAGACGTCCCATGACCTCATGGGCTTTGTAAAACAACAAAGACGTCCCATGATCTCATGGGCTTTGTACTTCCAAAGCACCGAACGTCAAAGAGGGCGAGGAAGGTGAAGAAGAGTCTCCCTGGAATAAAGCCGGTTGGTCTCTGACACAACAACTATTCTAGTCACAAAAACACATCATGAGGCTAGAACTTCTGTTGGCTTACTGGGTGAATGTGCAAGGTCATACGAGCTCTCACCCGGTGAGGGACTTTCTCAGGGTTGATGGGGGGCAGAGTGAGGCTGGCGGTATGATTTTCAGCCAGGTAGGAAATGCGAAGGCGCGGCTTGCGGGGGTTGGTGATCTGCGTGTGAGCCCGTCGGTGGCTTTGTCTGCTATAGCTCCGTGGAAGTTTGTCCCGGCTCCTGTTGATGTTAGCTTGCATGGCAAGCTTAGAGGAGTCGCTGGGAGGGCACCGCAGTTTGCCGTTCAAGCGCTCATCGATAAGCACTCAGGTGATGTGTTTATTTATACCGACGGGTCTAGGGATCCTGAGAGTGGGCGTACTGGCGCCGCTTATTTTGTGCCTGACCTGGGGCTAGCGGTCAAGAAGAGGTTGACAGATCGCCTTTCTGTTTTCACGTCGGAACTTATAGCGATACGGTTGGCGTTGGAATGGGCGGAATCTGCTTTGCAGTGTTGCGGCATTGTGGTGGCCTCTGACAGCCTTTCTGCATTGCAAAGCATTAAATCTGGGAAATCGGATTGCAGACAGGATGTGTTGAATGGCATCTTCTGTCTGATGCTCTCCCTGTCCAGGAAGGATGTGAGGGTTTCCTTCATTTGGGTCCCTGCGCATGTGGGGGTGGATGGTAACGAAATGGCTGATGCACTGGCTAAACGTTCCCTTCGGCGGCCATCAATTGATGTGGCGGTTGAGTTAAGCAAATCTGAAATCAAGCCTGTTATCAAGAGTCATGTGGTCGGCCTTTGGCAGGAATTTTGGAGCCACTGTGTTACTGGACGGCATCTCTATCACATACAGGGTAGTGTGGGTCCTTGCGGGTCTATGGGCAGGAACGCGTGGGAGGAAAGGGCCTTCGCCCGCATGAGGATTGGCCATACTGGACTCAATTGGTCACTAAGTAGGATAGGCAAACATCCGACCGGTCTGTGTGGTCACTGTCGGGTGCCAGAGACTGTCGAGCATGTGCTGATTTGCTGTGAGGCTTATGATAGGGAAAGGGCCGGGTTGGCCTTGTGGTTTCGGAATAATGGGCGGGAGTTCAATCTGCGGAACGTTCTGGCGATCCAGTCACAGGGTTTGTGTCAGGCTGTGGTTGCTTACTTATGTAGCACAGGGCTGGGTAAACGTTTATAGAGGTGGGGGGTGTTGGAGACTGAGCCGAGGATGAGGAGCAAGAGGATGTTCTAACGCGCTTGGACTTCATGGGCCTAGAAACGCCAAAGTGATGGAAGAAGGACTTCTAAAGGATAAAACGACAAAGACGTCCCATGACCTCATGGGCTTTGTAAAACAACAAAGACGTCCCATGATCTCATGGGCTTTGTACTTCCAAAGCACCGAACGTCAAAGAGGGCGAGGAAGGTGAAGAAGAGTCTCCCTGGAATAAAGCCGGTTGGTCTCTGACACAACAACTATTCTAGTCACAAAAACACATCATGACCTCATGGGCTTTGTAACGCCAAAGCGATGGGAGGAGTACTTTTACGGACTACGACAGAGTCTGAGGACTACGAAACGTCTGAGGAATAAAGTCTGGCGGTAATGCAACACTCGGATGCCAACCGCCATAAAACAACAACAACAACAACAACAACACATCATGACCTCATGGGCTTTGTAACGCCAAAGCAATGGGAGGAGTACTTTTACGGACCACGACAGAGTCTGAGGACTACGAAACGTCTGAGGAATAAAGTCTGGCGGTAATGCAACACTCGGATGCCAACCGCCATAAAACAACAACAACAACAACAACAACAACAACAATGACAAAGGCATCTCATGACCTCTTGGGCTTTGTCAAAGCACTGGAGGTCAAAGCACTGTAAGAACAACTTTTAAGACTACGACAAAGTCTGGGGAATAAAGTCTGGCGGTAATGCGACACTCGGCTGTCGACTGCCATAAAACAACAACAACAACAATAAAGTCTGGCGGTAATGCAACAATTGGATGCCAACCGCCATAAAACAACAACAACAACAACAACAACAACATCAGCGTTTATTAGGGATATTTTAACTGTAATTTTAGCAAGGTATGGGGTCTTTATTAGGTTTGAGGATGACAGTGATGAATGCTGTGTTCTTTGTGGGGGTATTCTACCATTGCTGTACATTTACGGAGATTGTTCTGAGAAAGGGGGGAGCGAATAAGGACCAAATGTTCATAGCATTCAATTGAGTGGCCATCAAGTCCAGGTGATTTGTCATTGGGAATGCAGAATAGTGTTAGTGCTTTCATGTTTCTGATACAGAATGGTCTGTCTGTCTTAAGTGCCGTGAGTTCGAATCCCGACTGACGATTTACTGCATGTCTTCCCGTCTCACCCTGTCCTCTCCTGTCTAATGAAGCCTATGGGCAACCAAAGCTTTAAAAAAAGAAACAGAACTGAATTGAGGTGGAAAAAAAAACTACTTTAGAGAATGGTTGCATTCTTGGTATTTGAATGTTGAACGCACGCACGCATGCGCACGCACGCACGCACGCACACACACACACACACACACACACACACACACACACACACACACACACACACAGACACTGTAATACAACAGGTTTCAGTATGTTGGTTAGCCCGAAATGTAACTGTTTTATCTACAAAACTCTGCTCTCATACTAACCTTGGTGTTGGTCTTTTATATTCACCTCCCTCATTTTGGACTTGGACCCACCTTCATAAATTGGATGAATACTAAACAACTCACCCACTGCATCTGTAATAACCAATGGTCAAATATCACAAATTAACCCTACACGATCAAGACAAGGCTGCCCACTGACGCCACTTCTGTTCTCATTCCCATCAGACAAAATAATCCAAACCAAATAATACCACCTCAAAATATCGCTATACACTGATGACATATGACTCTATATTACCAACCCATCAAACTCTCCCGTCCATCCACACTCAGAGAACGTTGGTTAGGATTCTGGTCCAAAGCGGAGATTCTGCATCTGTCAAATTTTAACTGGGACCCTGAAAATCACGGACTTAACATACATCCAAACCCGTTAAATACCTAGAAATTCATATCTCAAATAACCCCAAACATAATTTCAAATCTAACTTCACTCCACTTCCATAAATGAACTAATGAATTCTCCACTTTCCCACCTCGACATAGCTCAGACAGCATGTGGCCACTTCTCACTCTCAACACCTCCCGTTTAATGACAAATCAATCTGTACACAACAATATTTCAAATGACCCTCAATCAACATCGCTCTTTCTGCATGGTGGAAAGCCAATCAAATACTTGATCACAATTCATTCCTATCCAGTTCAACCCCAATTTGGCAGTACCTCACCTTCCAGGGGAGAGGGGAGTAACCACCTTGTTCATAAAACAGTGCCTTCATGGCATTCAACCAAGTGTATTCTTCAATATACGGTATACATAATTAAAACAACTTATTAAACTGAAACTACCTGTAAATAAACGCCAGTACAACACATCACCATTCAGTTCCAAATTTAATCTCTAACGCTAAATTCATAACCCTTCCATGAATAAATTGATCAATAACATACACACTAACAACCAAATACTCAACTGGTCACTAATCTACAATCACACATTTGATATGACATAAAACACAAAACTAAAATTAATTCAGTACAAAAGCAGAGCTCAGAATGTGCCGCACACATCTCTGCTTATAAACTTGACTTGTGATCCATAAAAGAGGGCAGGCAGCAGCAGGGCCACACGAGCAGATCATCCTGAAGTGCAAACCCCCAGACTGCTGCGAAGACCCACATTAGTCCTGGTGCCAGGCCTCTGAGTCCCCGGTGATGGTTGTCACCCAGTGTAAAGAGTTTACAGACAGGGCACGAGGACAGAGCTCACTGTGGTCAGCTCCGGAGCCGAGTGCCGGAGCCTAAAGCTTGATCAAGTACTCTCATGTTGTGCTGTCAGTCCGTGCCAGTTTTAGGACAAGGATTTTGGGTGAATGAGATGGTGACAGTGAGTGAGGATTTATCCAGTTTTCCAAATAGACGTTCCCCTCTGGGCTGAGCACTTGCAAGTCTGCAAGGTCCAGTCTGGCCCAGACTGCGCAGTAACAGGTGTCCACTGGAGGTGAGTGCGTAACGGTGCTGCACTGTTTATGTATTAGAAAAATGTAATCACTTAAAATTGGACGGTGTTCATTATTCTATAACTAATCATTTTATTCATGCCCATGAAAGCTGTTTATTATGATTAATAATAATCATAATAAACAGCTTTCATGGGCATGAATAAACTGTAGTCATGATACTGTCCCCATATGGACGAGATAATCAATGATTATAATCAATGATTATCTCGTCCATATGGGGACAGTAACATGACTGCAGTGCACTAGTTTTTAACTTTATTAGTTACGATTCTGGCCAGACCACACCCTCAAGTTTAGACCACCTCATATTTCAGCATGATCACACCTCTTGTATAGAATTCCACACGCTGCACTGTCAGCAATTGCACTGACGCAAAATGCCAGGAAATGAGTGTCGCAGCGCCCGAGCCCGAGCCTAAGATCAGGGACAAAATAGGCCCCTTGAAGTCTGATATGAGAGCAATGTATTCACTTGTAAAGTCAGCTTTTTATATGCAAATAGTGCTGTAAGTAGAAAAATGTGCAATCAAAAAGAAGACAAGAAAAAGTAAGACTTACAAGGAAGAATAATTCTAACAAATAAAAGTATAAAATATGTGTAAACGTATCGGCTATAGTATAAATAATACAGCACTAGAACACAACACATGAACACTAAAGGTGCCATAACATTTCTGAAACCACAACCCTGAGCAAAAATCTGGAAAAGCTTGTTTTGTGTAAAGCTCAAGCTGTGCAAACCTGTCTAACCTTGACGTGAGTGAAACAGCATGGGAAAGGTCCAGCTGGTCCCAGCACCGCCTGCAGGCACATGTCCAGACCCCAGAGAGAGGGCCAGTCGTCATCATGAAGCTGACCGTACTGCTCTGCTCTGTCCTGCTCCTGCTGCTTACTGGTACGTCCACCACATTTACACAAAGACACGCAAAAGTTCAAGTTCGAGAATTTAATCATTTCAGATGGAGGGTACGGCCACTCTATGATCCACAAACGCTGAACCTTCTCATCATTAGATTGGATTTGGCTCCACAAACGTGTCATATTAATCTCTTGGCTTAAAGTCCTTTTAATTGACGTTTTTGAAGCTACTGTATATGAAGAAGATTATTTCTACTGACAGAAAATATGTTGTTCCAGTAATAAACCAGGTCACCAAATCTGCTTATTATTAATACTATATGTTCAAAATTCTGGAGGCAAAATATAGTTGACCATGATATTTTATAATATTTTCAACAATTAACCATCTGCTCAAACAAAAGGCCAATGATTTTATGTCTTCATAACAAAAATAAGCTACAATTTGGAATTTCAGGGTAGAAATGTAATTTAGTTTGCTTTTATGAAAAAGGATGGAAAAATGTATTTGAGGACTAGCTAGTGTTTACTGGGTTGGGGTCAAATCTGTTGGATTTATGAGTTCACCTGGAGAGACTTGATGTTCCTACGTGGGAGCAGACATTTAATGAGCCTGAACACTTATTTCAATGTGTGGTAAAGTATGTGACAAAGTTGTAGATAAAAAAATATATTGTGGGGTCAACATTTCTGTATACGTCCAGTAAAGCATAAAAAAGTGCATATACAGACTAGAGAGAGTGAAAAAGAGAGGGAAGGAGAGAGAGAAAGAGAATGAAAGAGAGTGAAAGAGAGAGAAGGAGACAGAGAATGAGAGAAAAAAAGCTTTTAAGGGGTCTTCTTCTTCTTCTTCTTCTTCTTCTTCTTCTTCTTCTTCTTCTTCTTCTTCGGTGTTTTATGGGAGTTGATGTCCAAGTGTTACATAACCGCCACCTACTGCAGTTAGACTTTAGACTTTATTCTCAAGATTCGTCTCCCCATCCGACTTTATTCTTTAGGCTAGAGACGAATTACCAAGAATAAAGTCTGGTGAACAAAGTCTAAAGTCTAAATGCAGTGGGTGGCGGTAATGTAACACTTGGATACCAACTGCCATAAAACACCAAAGAAGAAGAAGTTGAGGGAACTACCTAAGAAAAAAATATTGTACATTTCTGGCTTTACCATCAGATTTATGATTCAAGACTTAATGTGAAAATATGTTTTCAATGAATAGACCACAAAAATGAGAAAAAGTAAATGATCTGAAGGTCACCCAAGTAGTAAAAGTTGCCCAAAGTCAGTGAGTAAATGGATTAATAACCCTGCTTTGAACATGAAAATGCAACCCACAGGTTTAAATATGTACTTTGAATTTGACTTTGTTTGCCATGTAGTATTTGCAGCAAAGGAGGAGCCTGATATCAGTGGTGATGAAGTAACACCGTCTCAGCCACGAGAGGTAAGGCTGTGGTTACATTTAACATGGAACAAGCCTGCAATCAAAGCAGAGGTCGTTGCTAATCAAAAGCAAAAAACTATGTCTGAATATGAAGGCCGTGGCTCAAATAGCCCAACAGTTTCAGGAGCCGCGGCACAAAATAACATGGCAGTTTCGCGGCTCTGTAGACACTCCCGAATAGACCAGGGGGACATAGAGGTTTTGTTTTCAAGTCTGCAGCGCCCTCTACAGTTACTAGTTAGAAACTAGTAACCAAAAGCAAAGACCATCATTGAGAACACAGCAAAGAAACAATAACTATCAAATCTAATGATAAAAAAATACAACTATATCAATTATTATAAACAAATAAATTTACCTAAATCCAAAAAGCTAGTATATTCCTAACTTGTCTTGCAATGCATTTAAAGCTAGCGAGGCTCCTCCTCTCCTGGCAAAGGTCCACTAAGGAGCTAAAGTGTTCTTCTTTTTAATGCATTGGGACAGTCTGAGTCACAAAACCTTATTCTACCATTTGTTCCTTTCTCGTTTATCTTTACATTTTACATTTGACGAGCCCTTGACAACAAACACACATCTACACCATCACATTTACATGAACACACATTACACACTCATACAAATTCCCCTTTCTTCTTTTACAATCTTACGATCCTCCTTTTCCGTCACTAGAACATGACACATGATGTACAAAGGTGATATCATGACACGGTAGCGCAGAGGCTAGTGCCCTCGCTTCTCTCTCTCTCCTGTTAAAGTATATAATGCACTGTCCCTGTCTCAAGTAAATAAACTAACTTAACTTAATATGGGGGGAAACTCAAAGTATTTGATTTGAACATCAACACAGACAACTCATGTTAATTGAAATGAAAAAACGTTTTATTATTAATAGATTTTATTTTTGTTTTAAGTAACTGTCTGCATGCTTTTTCAGAAAAGTTATGGGAAGATTAATGGGAAGTCAGAACAGTTAAAAAAAGTGGTCAGAACTGTTAAACACCATTTATTTATTTTATATTCAGTTGTAATCTAGATTGGTATGTATGTATTTACATGCCATTCTCAAACAGGCTTTGTGCAGTGTTTAAACACATTGTGTTGTGCAGGCCAAATGTGGCAGGTGGGAGGATGGAAGCTGCACTAAGGAGTATGACCCAGTGTGTGGCTCAGATGGAAACACGTACAGCACAGAGTGTCTGCTCTGCCAGCACAACAGGTGAGTTTCATTCACCGTCACAAAGCCAAGCTGGGATCCAGGAGCCCTCAGATGCAATGAAAACATACTGTATACTGTGTGTTCATGTCATTAGTTTATTACTTATTTACAGCTATTCAATTTCCCCAAAGAGACCTTAAAGGTGCACTATAGTCATGTTTCGACTGGCCTCAGCCCTTCAGACGGTTCGCATCAGAGTGATTTTGAACAGTTCCTGTCATGCTGGCCTGTGTTTCATGTCCGGAGGCCGAGCTCCGCTATGTGAGCAACTGATGTCACCTAAACATAACTAAAGTTTTCTTAATAAATCAAATCTAAATCATACTCGAATTCCACGTTTAGTATTTGTGTGTCTGTGAGATGTGGCTAAAGCTAGAGTACACAGGAAACTATCTCTGGAACTTCTCGTCAGTTTCAGGGTCTGGCTGCAGTGAACGGGCCACGCCATGTTCCACATCAGTGAGCTCTACTCAGCAGCTAGAGGCGGCAAACCTCCACCGCATACACCATCCATGCCTCTACACCACCTTTAATGTCTCTTTGTGTTATGTATTGGGTCTGGTTAATGTTAGATGCGTTGGAAATAGAATATTGTTGGTCTTACGCACTAGCAACTAGCAACTAGTAACTAGGACGCACTAGCTTTTTTTGTCATTCGGCTCAACAAATAAAGTTAAAATCAGTGAAAATATGACAGGTTAACTTCAGATCAAGTCAGCGTTTGATGAGAAATAGTTATTTTCTGTTGCTATCTGCTTTTTGCCGTCTTGTTTTAACCTGAGTATGAGTTCTCTCTTATCCTATCACCCTGCTCAAACTTTGAGGAAACTGATGTTGTGATTTTGGGCATTACGAAAATAAATTCAACTGAATAGCTCAAAAGTGATTTGGGAGCCAAAAGCAAGCCTGACTCCCCCCCAGGACCCCATAAATGGACTTAAGACAGTAAAGACTCTTTCAGACAATTCCAATCTGAATGGGGCGGAGAAGTGTTGGGAGGAATACTTGTGAAGGGTATTTAGTAACAGAATACTGAATACCTGTATTTCGGAACGTATTTTGTTACTTGGTATTATGCGAGTACTGTAGTCTGACTACTTGGAACACTTTTACATTGAGTTATATTGTATTACAGTAAAACAAATAACATTACATAAAACAGCTTCATCATTTGTTATCCATCTATTTATGAGATAAGTGAACTTTTGTCACAAGAGAAGGAAAATTTGGACATGCACTCACTATAACAGCTACATTTTCTAAGATTATCACAAATTCAGTACATTTAATATCAAAATATATTGCTCTGAGTTTTAAAAAAGTAACTCAAACTTAGCAATCTGAATATGTTTCTTCGGTACAGTATTCAGTTACTTCCCAACACTGGAGATGACACCCAAGTTGCAGGTCAGATCTGTAGAGACGACCCTATTTATATGTATTCTTATGTAATTGAATAAATGCAAGCAAGATAAGTTTAATGCCATATTGAGAAACATTTCAGGAAAAGCCAGAACATTTTTGTTTAGAGAAATGCACCTTAAAGGAGACATATTATGCAAAATCAGTGTTTCCTCATCATTAGTTTGCTGAAAGTTGCATTTGGATTTATTCCTTCAAGTTTGAGCAAACCTGTATTGTATTGTAAGTTTTCACCTACCCCCTTATCCCCGCCCAAATACCTGTACTTAGTTGCAATTATATGAAAAATGAAAACTCCGAGTGATACATTCAGTTTCCTAAATGTCATGTAGCCACTTTTTAAAAACACAATTACAATCTGTTGCTTGCTACATGCGGGGCTTATCAATTCTATAGTTTTGAACCCTCAATGAACCTGTCTATCATGAAGTTGTTTTAGGTGATCCACTTGTTTATTTGTTTAATACTAAGTAACTTCAAGAAAAAAATGTTTTCCACAGTTTATAGGCTATATTCACTTCATCACAAATAGTAAAATACTGCGTCTGTGTTGCGCTATGACTGAATAGGTTTAATTAAGGCTGTTTTCTTCTTTCTAGAAAACATAAGCAGCACGTGATGGTGGCGAGGAAGGGCCCCTGTGTCTGACAGGAGCTGTTCTTTCAGGACTGAACATGGATCTCACTCTGGAAAATAAAATTCTTCAGATCATTGTCTCACTTCGGTCTTTTATGTTATTATCACAGCCTACTCTTCATCAATAAAACAATAATAGGTACAGAGAGCCAGCACAGCAGGATAGGCCTACAGCATTATCTCTTAACAAACCAATTTTGTGGAAGATTTTGCTCTATGGCTTTATCCTGAATGGATCATTAGGCGACTGCATAATGTCCTGTGCCTCGCAAACAAAGTGGGACAGTTCCTGAACCTGCTCCTGTCCCGTGAACGCCCCCATGTGACTGACTCCGCACTACAGAGGAGTAGTCTACAGAGGAGTAGTCTACAGAGGAGTAGCCTACAGAGGAGTAGCCTACAGTGGAGTAGCCGGTGTGTATGTGCAGAGTACAGTGTGGTGGCGGCGCGTAGCCTGCGTCGGGAGGCGGTGAGGTGCTGATGCTCAGAGCCAGATGTGCTGCTGTCATCACCGCACCTGGAGCATCTCTGCCGCTGTGCCGCGGAGCAAGAACACTCGGAGCGAGGACACACTGTGCCACAAACAGGTGCCCCGGTGCCAGCCTATCGCCGCGTACGCACGGGCATGACACCTCGGCGCGTCTCAATCGGATCAATTCATTTCTGATCCTGTTAGCAGCTAGCTAATCGAAGGCTGCTCCATCTAACAACGACCTTTATCGCAGGCGCGTTTGACAGCTCTCGTTCTGTCGGGACCGAGCACCGTGGGCACGGTGTGTAAATGCGGGAGTCGGGTTTAGCCGTGTATCGTTACGGGCTTCGTCCTAAGGAAATAGCGGAGCTCCGAGGAGATGGCTTTGGTGAAAAGCGGAGAGGCTAACTGAAGCTAGCGGGCTAGCTTCACGTATCTCCTCCGGAGAGCAGCGCGTACACTCGCGACGATGGAGCCTTTCCCGGTGTAACATGTTTTTCACATTCGCACAATGGAGCCTGTGAGCAGCTAGGAGGACGAGCATCGATGGAGTCCTTTTTACAGATAGCCCCGCACTCCCTGGCTATAGTGCTGAGCAGAAACGGCTGTGACGGGGGAGTGGGGACGAGCCGTGTGTCTGAGAGCGACGAGCTGCCCAGACACCACACGGGCTACGAGATCTTCGCCGATTTCAAAGCGGAGAACGCGCAGCAACGCGTGTGGAACCAGCGCATCACCGAGGCCGTTTCCGAGACCTTCTTCCTGGGATGGATAGACGAGCATGTGCTGCTGATCCAGGGAAAGGAGGACCACCTGGAGGTCCTGAGGGAGGGATGGATGCGGAGGTCTCTCAACCCTCCGCGAGGATTCACCATCAAGTACCTGGGTAAGGCCTCTCCTCCGGCGCAGGCTGGAGTGAGTGTTGCGGGAGCTGGAGGCAGAGCATCAGCTGTGACTGAACTCTTGGCTTGAGGTCAGGGCCGGCCCAAGCCTTCAGGGGGCCCTAAGCGAAAACATTTTTGGGGGCCCCTCACCACGTCATCAGAATCAGTTTTATTGTCATTGTCAGTAAACAATTCACATATGGGAACTTTCTTCAACGCAAACAAAGCGCACCAAAACTCCAGGGCATCCGTTTGCCAGTTAGTTTATTCTCAGCACCTCAACAGCTCAACTGTCCTCAAGCAATAAAAATATCGATAAAACAAGCAAGAGCGCCGACGCACAGCCCTAGTTTTAGCTCTGAAGTTTATTTAAATCGCCACATCGCTGTTACCCTACATTTACTCCTTGGCTACAAAATAGTGGTTATGACAAAGGAGAAGTAATTTTTAAAAACATGCATCTGAACGTTTAATCCTCTTAAGGACAAGACGCATGCTCACAACACGCTGAGTGTTGGCTCTGGGTTTGTGATGAGGAGATTAGACCGGCACAGACATGTTGAAATAACCAAAACTAACGAGGTACTCAGTTGAAAAAGTAACTTGAGGAGTAGATTACATGGGTGCACAAAACTAACGCGACACATTCCTCTTTATGTTAAAAAAGTAATTTGGAGGCTAAATACTTTTACAGTTTTTGTTGTTTTGAGTACGAAGACTTTTGTAAACCACTGTAATTTGAGATTGAGCAAAGATAAGATAAGATAAGATAAACCTTTAATATCCACACAAGGGGAAATTTCGTTGTTACAACGCAGTAGAACAGGAAAGGACAGATTAAGTTTCAAAACACACTCTTAATAGAACTCTGGAAGTCAGGTCAGAACGTAAGATTGCAGACCTGGTTTATGGTTCAGATCTCTGTAATTATAAACTGCCATAAAGTTCAATGTCCTCTCTGTCAGCACAAATAAACAAAAGTGAAATACCTGTGTCACAATAGCCTCAGAAAGTGGTGCCATTATACAACTGCAAAGATCTAATTGGTGTCAGTTTAATGGACTTTACGATTAATGTTACAGGTTTGTAGACCTAATCTCTGACAAATATTGATAAAGTTCAACGTTTGTTGATTTTTATTTTGGATCTTTTTTTCAAACTGTGTATTACAACTAAAATGGCATTTTAACGCTATTCATTTTAGCTGCCCCCATCCATATGAAATAATATTGGCCTTTGGTTGTTTTCAGATTCTAGAATGTGATGTCATACTGCCAGATGTCATGTCATGAAAAATCCAAAAGATAAATTGACACATTTTTAAACCTGATCATTATTTTTTTTACCCTAGAAATCACTATAAGATAACAAGAATCCCCCGTGACCCCTAACGGGAAAAAGCGGTTGGGAAAAAAAAGAACGAATAACAAGAACAAAATGTTTTTTATATATATATATATATATATATATATATATATATTGTATAATTATGTAATTTTGTATAATATTGTTTACAATATTGTTGCTAGGTAACAGTTGTGGAAAGTAAATTCAATCGCTGGGTTTAGAATTACTTCAAAACATTCTATTGATCAATAATATTCAATACAGATGGGGAGGGTGCAACTTAAATAAATATTGTTAAAATGCAGAATTGCCCTTTAAACCTAATTACTGGTTGGTCCACCCTTAGCAGCAACAACTGCAATCAAGCGTTTGCGATAACTTGCAATGAGTCTATTACAGCACCCTAGAGGAAATTTAGCCCTCATTTTTGCAGAATTGTTATAATTCAAATAGAGGATTTTTGAGCATGAACCGTCTTTTAAAGTCATGCCACAGCATCTCAATAGGATTCGGGTCAGGATTTTACTAGGCCACTCTAAAGTCTTCCAGAGATGGACTTGCTGGTGTTTTGGATCAGCTGCAGAACCCAAGTTTGCTTCAGCTTGAGGTCACGAACAGATGGCTGGACATTCTCCTTCAAGATTTTTTGGTAGACAGCGGTGATTCCATTTATCACAGCAAATCTTCCAGTTCCTGAAGCAACAAAACAACCAGACCACCATATTGTACTGTTGGTATGATGTTCTTTTCTTCTTCTGAAATGCGGTGTTACTTCAACACTAGATGTATTGGGACACACACCTTCCAAAAAGTTAAACTTTTATCTTTCATCACATTTTTTTTCCCTTAACGTCTGTGGGATCATCAATATGTTTTCTGGCAAAATTGAGACGAGATGTTCTTTTTGCTCAGCAGTGGTTTTCATCTTGGAAATCTGCCATGCAAGCAATTTTTGCCCAGTGTCTTTCTCATGGTGGAGTCATGAACACTGACCGTAATTGAGGCAAATGAGACCTGCAGTTCATTGGATGTTGTTGTGGGGTCATTTGTAACTTCTTGGACGAGTTGTCGCTTTGCTTTTGGGATAATTTTGGTTGGCTCCTGGGAAGGGGCACCACCGTTCCATGTTTACTTCATTTGTGGATAATGGCTCTCACTGTGGTTCGCTGGAGTCCCAACGCTTTAGAAATGGCTTTATAACCTTTGCCAGACTGATGGCTCTCACTTATTTTCTTTCTCATTTGTTCCTGAATTTCTTTGGAAATCAGCATGACGTCTAGCTTTTGAGAATCTTTTGGTGTGCTTCACTTTCTCAGGCAGGTCCTATTTACTGGTAAGTGATTTCTTGATTGAGAATCACACCACTGTATATGTAAAGGCAGATTAAACTCATTCACTCGCAGATCTTTTGGTAACTCACTCATGTCTTCTTTTCAGTGTCCATAGCAGTATAAGTGTGGTGGTCATGGTCATCACAATTTCAAACTTTATTTCTATACTAAATAGATTTTGATACCACAGTGGTATACAATAAATATGCTCTTTCATGAGACAGCCAACTGTCATTTACAACACAAAATATTTTTTCTAATACATGATTGGTCTTATCAATTATAAGATCTGATAACAATCTAAATCATTCTAAAACTATTCATGAGAGGTCACACATTTAGTCATACAGTGCATCCGGAAAGTATTTTATCATATTTTTCCATTATTCCAAAACGGATCAAATTAATTATTCTACAAACAATACCACATAATAACAACGTGAAAGAAGTCAGTTTAAACTCAATACTTTGTTGAAGCACCTTTAGCACTAATTACAGCCTCAAGTCTTTTTGAGGTGATGCTACAAGCTGCTACACCTATTTTTGGCCAGTTTCTCCCATTTGTCTTTACAGAACGTCTCAAGCTGAGTGCCGGTTCACAGCTTTTTCAGATCTCTTCAGAGATGTTTAGTTGGGTTCAAGTCTGGGCTCTGGCTGGACCACTCAAGGACATTCAAATGTTCTCCTGTAGCCACTCTTTTGTTCTCCTGGCTGTGCTTAGGTTGTTTTGTTGGAAGATGAACCAGGAAGATATTTTGCCTGGTTAACTGGCACGTTTCATTTAGCATTGTTTCCTATTTGTAATTACAACATTGCGCACACCAGATGGTGCTCATGTGCCCTCATACAATTGTGACATCTCAGTCTGAGTGAAAAAAGTTGTTTTTGCCTGGTGGTCGAGTGGTTAAGGCATACTGCAGTAATTGTTTAACCAACTCACTGTGAAGGCCTCCAACTATCGGTTAAAGAAAAAAATTAAAAAGTGCATCTCTATTACAAAGCAAACTTTTTAATTTTAAATTTAAGCATTTTGAAGTTTTAAAACTTCTAAAAAGTTCACGTTGTAAGAATCTGACCTTCTGTGAAGACTGTGGGTGTGGCCACTTGGGGATCCCCCTGTTACGAACCACTGCTTAAGGCTGTATGTGCTGTTGTATTTGTGGCAGCACAACCTGTGTTCTACATGCTGTAGTTTTTGTGGGAGTACTCTTGTAGCTTGCTTCTGTAATACAGTGACAGAAGCATGTGTTGTAAGTACATTAGATATAGTACACAGGCATATGTCACAGTTATATAGTGCTTTTCTTCTGTCAAGGCATCAAAAAGCATCAAAGGATTACATCAAGGAACCAGTCACCCATACACACACACAATCACCCACCAGATGTGCGCAGACACTGGGGGCAAGTCGGGTTAAGTTTCTTGCCCAAGGACACAACGGCAATATTCACCTGAGGCAACTGCGATCGCACCGACCTGTGTGTCAGTGGATCTGACCGCTCTGAGAGAGCGGGATTCAAAACGTTAGTATGTTAGTATGTTGTAGTAAGTTAAATGTAGTGCAGGTGTTCTTGTACTGTAGTACCGGCTGTAGAATACACTGGTTTATATGTGTTGTAGTACTTGATGCTGTAGTACTCGTGCCTGTGTGCATGTGTGCCCATGTACCGGCGTGTCCTACATTCTGTGTGCACTCTTAAGTGGGTCACAGCAGAACCAGCTGTAGTACTGCGGCACGGCCATTCAGCAGAGCCTCAGACTCCACCCACCACAGAGAGGCGGAGAGCGGGAGAGAGGGAGACCGGAAAGAGAGAGGGAGACAGGAAAGAGAGAGGGAAAGAGAGAGGGAAAGAGAGAGGGAGACAGGAAAGAGAGAGCGAGAGGGAGACAGGGAAAGAGAGAGGGAAAGAGAGGAAGTGAGAGGGAGAGAGAGAGATAGAGAAAGAGAGAGGGAGATAGAGAAAGAGAGAGGGAGAGAGATAGAGAAAGAGAGAGGGAAAGAAAGAGGGAGATAGAGAAAGTGAGAGGAAGATAGAGGGAGATAGAGAAAGTGAGAGGGAGATAGAGAAAGTGAGAGGGAGATAGAGAGAGGGAGATAGAGAAAGAGAGAGAAAGAGAGAGGGAGTTAGAGAAAGAGCGAGGGAGATGGAGAAAGAGCAAGGGAGAGAGGGGTAGAGAGGCAGGGGGGAGAGAGACAGGGGGAGAGAGATAGAGACATGGGGAGATAGAGACTGAAACAGAGCAAGAAATGAAGGGAGACGGGGAAGGAAAGGCAGGAGAGAGAGGGAGACAGGGAACAGGGAGGGAGAGAAAAGAGACAGAGAGCAAGGGAGAGATAGATGGGGTAGGAGAGAGGGAGGGAGAAAGAGAAAGAGAAAGGGAGAGATATGAGAGAGAGCGACAAGGGGAGAGAGACATGGGGTGAGAGAAACAGGGGGAGTAAGACAAGGAGTGAGAGAGGGTGTGATAAAGGGATTGAGACAGGGAGTGAGAGAGGGGGTGATAAAGGGATTGAGACAGGGAGTAAGACAGGGAGTGAGAGAGGGGGTGATAAAGGGATTGAGACAGGGAGTGAGAGAGGGGGTGATAAAGGGATTGAGACGGGGAGTAAGACAGGGAGTGAGAGAGGGGGTGATAAAGGGATTGAGACAGGGATTAAGACAGGGAGTGAGAGAGGGGGTGATAAAGGGATTGAGACAGGGATTAAGACAGGGAGTGAGAGAGGGGGTGATAAAGGGATTGAGACAGGGAGTAAGACAGGGAGTGAGAGAGGGGGTGATAAAGGGATTGAGACAGGGATTAAGACAGGGAGTGAGAGAGGGGGTGATAAAGGGATTGAGACAGGGAGTAAGACAGGGAGTGAGAGATGGGGTGATAAAGGGAGTGAGACAGACGGGGAGTGAGACAAGGAGTGAGAGGGAGTGAGAGAGGGGTCTCTAGTAATTTAGCAGTAAATCTAAAATGTTGCAGCTCCATTGCTAATAAAATAGCAGTCGTACATGTCATACATGTCATACATGTCATACATGTCATGTCATACACATGTTTGGCAAACAAACATACACAGTGAGCATTAGGTTTTCAGACATGAGGAAGTGCGTCCTCGCTCTCCGCAGCACAAACTAACACACTCACTAAGTCGGTGTAATCCAGGGGTGTCCAAACTTTTTTTCACAGAGGGCCGCATTTTGAAACTTACACGGAGCAGAGGGCCACAAACAACCCGACAATGTCGAGGTGAATCATTTGAAATTTTGCATTTGACATTTTTTTGAAGCCTCCACACCTTTTAATAAGACTTAAAACAATGGTCTTTTTTGTCTCCAATTTTACAGTCAAAAGTGCTTTTTGTGGTTTGGACCAGCTTGGCGGGACGCCGGAGGGCCAACAAAAATTGGTCTGAGGGCCACATTTGGCCCCCGGGCTGTAGTTTTGACATCCCTGGTGTTGAATAGTTATAGATAGATAGATAGTAGTTTTTCTAAAAACACTCCAGATGATAACTGAATCTTTTACTACAACAATCATGTTTACATGCATGGCAGGAAAACCAGATAACTGGCCTAGTCCAAACTGATTTTTCAAAATGCATGTAAACCCAGGAAGTATCAATGAAGCGTCTTGGTTTGAATACCTCATCCCAAATAACACATGTGCAGCAGTGTGTGTGTGTGTAGTGTTGTTCCTGCTGCATGTAACAGTGCAGTCCCATCACACTGGGAGCAGACCAGGAGAGGCACCTGCACCAGGGAAGAAGCAGACAAATACCAGCAGAAAAGACAAACTACACTCAGGCTTCCCACATGTGCTTATGTTTTAGTCTGCTACAGTCAAGTTAAAACTAACAGAGCTTCAATTCGTTTGTGCTGCGGAGAAAAAAATACTTAGTTCCTCATCAAATCAAATGCTGACTTATCTAGCTTATCCGTTTGCCAAAAGTGTGGTTATAGATTTAGGAATTACAGCTTTACATTTTCTGTGCTAACTCTAAAAAACTATACATCTCTGTCTCTCAGCTGCCACGTGCACTTAATCGGTTCTTTTGACCTGCTGTAGACGGGACACTGTTACATGCAGTTAGGACTACACGCCAACTTCACCCCATTGGGATCTTTGAGGGGCACAGGGAGAGACGGGGTGGACGCACACAGAAATGCACAATTGCACACACTCAGACGCACACAGACATGCACAAATACCCACACTCAGACGCACACAGACATGCACAAATGCACACACACAGACGCACAAAGACATACACAAATACACACACTCAGACGCACACAGACATGCACAAATGCACACACACAGACGCACAAAGACATACACAAATACACACACTCAGACGCACACAGACATGCACAAATACCCACACTCAGACGCACACAGACATGCACAAATGCACACACACAGACGCACAAAGACATGCACAAATACACACACTCAGACGCACACAGACATGCACAAATGCACACACACAGACGCACAAAGACATGCACAAATACACACACTCAGACGCACACAGACATGCACAAATGCACACACACAGACGCACAAAGACATGCACAAATACACACACTCAGACGCACACAGACATGCACAAATGCACACACACAGATGCACAAAGACATGCACAAATACACACACTCAGACGCACACAGACATGCACAAATGCACATACACAGATGCACACAAACGTGCACAAATGCACACACTTAGACGCACACAGACATGCACAAATGTACACAGACATGCACAAACGCACACACTCAGACGCACACAGACATGCACAAACGCTCACACTCCGTCGCTCACAGACATGCACAAACACAAACACTCGGGTTCACTAAGACATGCACAAATGCACGCACACAGACATGCACAAATGCACACACACATGCACAAACGCACACAGACATGCACAAACGCACACAGATAGGTTCACACAGACATGCACAAATGCACGCACTCGGATGCACACACACAGGTTCACACAGACATGCACAAACGCAAAGACGGACACAAACATGCACAAACGCAAAGACGCACACAGACATGCACAAACGCACACAGACATGCACAAACGCACACAGACAGATGCACACACACGGGTTCACACAGACATGCACAAACGCACACAGACATGCACAAACGCACACAGACATGCACAAACGCACACAGACATGCACAAATGTACAGAGACATGCACAAACGCACACAGACAGATGCACACACACAGGTTCACACAGACATGCACAAATGCACGCACACAGACATGCACAAACGCACACAGACAGATGCACACACACAGGTTCACACAGACATGCACAAATGCACGCACACAGACATGCACAAACGCACACAGACAGATGCACACACACAGGTTCACACAGACATGCACAAACGCACACAGACGGATGCACACAAACAGGTTCACACAGACATGCACAAACGCACACAGACATACACAAACGCACACAGACAGATGCACACACACATGTTCACACAGACGTGCACAAATGCACGCACACAGACATGCACAAACGCACACAGACAGATGTACACAAACATGCACAAACGCAAAGACGCACACAGACATGCACAAACGCACACAGACATGCACAAACGCACACAGACATGCACAAACGCACACAGACATGCACAAACGCACACAGACAGATGCACACACACGGGTTCACACAGACATGCACAAATGCACGCACACAGACATGCACAAACGCACACAGACAGATGCACACACACAGGTTCACACAGACATGCACAAACGCACACAGACGGATGCACACACACAGGTTCACACAGACATGCACAAACGCACACAGACATGCACAAACGCACACAGACAGATTCACACACACATGTTCACACAGACATGCACAAATGCACGCACACAGACATGCACAAACGCACACAGACAGATGCACACAGACATGCACAAACGCACACAGACATGCACAAACGCACACAGACAGATGCACACAGACATGCACAAACGCACACAGACATGCACAAACGCACACAGATGCACACAAACGCACACAGACAGATGCAGACAGATAAACACAAACGCACACAGACAGATGCACACAGACGCACACAGACATATGCACATAGACGCACACAAACGCACACAGACATACGCACACAAACGCATACAGACATACGCACACAAACGCACACAGACAGATGCACACAGACACAGAGAAACCTCCAGGATCATACATGAGGTGCACATTGTCATGGCAACCCCTCCAGCAGTTTGCCACAAGGACCAGTGGCCATTACTCCAGGAGGGAGGAGACATCGTAGAGATGGGAAGTCTAAAGCTTGTGATTGGTCACACCCCCTTGTCTTTGTGTGCTGCAAGGGATTGTGGGAAGGCCTTGGCTCAATCCTCATTTGTGTGTGTGTGTGTGTGTGTGTGAGAGAGAACGGAGGAGGACGACGACGCCTGAGTGTGAGAGGGAGGAGGAGTGCTCAAGAGAGAAAGGACAGAGAGAGAGCTGCAAAAAGAGAGGACCGGACCCAAACCAGAGGCCAGTCGGATCACAACCGGACCACACTTTTGTCTAGAACAGAGGGAACTGTCTGCTAAGGTACAGAGTACAGCTGTTCTTCTGCATCTCTGCTACGGGAAGCCTTAGCTTGTTAGCTGCTGCTAGTTAGCTTTAGCAGCACAACGTTACACCATTAGGCACAGCATAAAGCACAGTGTAGCAGCGCGTAGTGCACGAGCAGAGTGTGAGGAGCAGATGTGGCGCAGGCGTGTGGCGAGACAGTGGTTTCAAAGTTAAAGAGCGTTTGTTGAGCAGAGGCAGCAGACATGGAGGAGCAGAGGGGAGAGCATGACAAAAGGAGGGGGTGTGGTTTAGTGTGTGGACAAAGGGGACTGACTGGCTGATTGTTTACTACCACTGCAGTGTGTGTGTGTGTGTGTGTACGTGTGTGATGTGTTGGTGTGTTTGTTTGTGTGCGTGATGTGTTTGTGATGTGTGTGTGCGCGCGCGTGCTGTGTATGTGATGTGTGTGTGTGCACGCGCGCGCACACACACACAGCCCGTACACAGCGTGCGCGCGCGTGCTGTGTATGTGATGTGTGTGTGTGTGCACGCGCGCACGCTGTGTACGTGCTGTGTGTGTGTGTGTGTGTGTGTGCGCGCGCGCGCGCGTGCTGTGTATGTGTGTGCGTGCTGTGGTCTGGCTCTGACTGGGAGGTGACACGGGGCCAAACAGCCCCGTCACAATTTCAAGCAGTCAACAGTAGTTGTCTGCTTGAAGTTGTAGTTTTTGCTGTCTTTTGAGCTGACCCGCTGAAATGGGGCAATTAATGAATTAATTTCAGAAGCTCTCAAAATGATTTGGATCTTAAGCTAAGACAAAAATGTACAGAGGTATGATGAAAATTATCTGAGCGAGTGTAAAGACAAATTAAACCACTAAAACTCCAGCTAACTCTCTCCATGCTTTCTCAGGGCCGGCCCAAGCCTTCAGGGGGCCCTAAGCGAAAACATTTTTGGGGGCCCCTCACCACGTCATCAGAATCAGTTTTATTGCCATTGTCAGTAAACAATTCACATATGGGAACTTTCTTCAACGCAAACAAAGCGCACCAAAACTCCAGGGCATCCGTTTGTCAGTTAGTTTATTCTCAGCACCTCACAAGCTCAAATATTGATAACTTAAATCCCACAATGCAACTTGGTATTCCGCTGACATCACCTCTACTCCCTGTACAAATACCACACGTCCCAGATATGTTTTTGGGCGTATTTGTGGCCGTTAAGGGTCGGCAGCCACATTAGCACATTAGTTTAAATTAATGAACAGGGGGGTCTGGGGGCTTTACCCCAGAGATTTTCAGACCTTTTTTTTCGTGTATTCTGGTGCATTTTAATGTGGTCCAGCCGGCTAAAGTATGAGTAAAATGTTGAGGTTGTAATGCTATAAAATGATGATGTGATGAAACTGTGCCAGGAGAAAATGACTAAAGCCAGTTATTAATACATTAGTGTACTTAATTACTCAATACAATATTGGCTATGAAAAATAATTATGATCAAATTGATTCATTTTAACTGAAAATGTAAAAGTAATAGTTATCCTTACTAATTTATCTTTTACAGCTCCCAACTGTTCCTTCTTGCCAAAGTGACAAAAAACAAGTTATATTAAATTATACAAATGGCATAAGCATTGCTTGATTAACAATTAACACTGATAAAACAGTGCAAAAATGTTATTCCCAGAGAATGAACAGAACTAAGTGAAGGTCCAAACCTCGCTATAGTGAAGAGACTGCGTTTCTGCAACTTTGCCACTTTTGTATAAAAATATATAGTATTATTCTATAACAGACGTAATCATAATATGTCTGGTTATTTTTCACTATCAATTTATTATTTTATTATTACTAATTTATAACAAATAGTCTAATGATGCTTTTTAAATAAATTTAAATGTTTTGTTGCTCTATTAAAAGTGAATTACAATATAAATGTTTGATCTGATCTGAACGTCACACACTGGACTCCTGCATGAAACAATGCTGCGATGTGATTGCATGTGCATAAACCTTTACGTTCCTCTTATTGCAAGTTAAGAAGTCAAAGTAAAACAGACATCACGAGTCACGATTGATCTCACACATGGTGATGTGAGAGAGAGGGACGCAAACTCAAACCTGCTCATCTCTAACTGAGGCTGCACAGGGGCCCGGGACAGGGGCCGCACACTGTTCACTCCAAAGTCTCACATCAGAGGTTCTGGACGAGACGGCGCTCGTCCGGACCGGATCTCCGCCTCTTAGTGACCCGGACCATAGACGCCCCTCACCGGCCTCACCTGCAGCTGACACTACCGGGCTGGTGTAAATGTTAAGCTTATTATCTTTCATTCAGACATATTATGCGCGGGGCAGAGCTCTCGTCGCCTCCAGCCTGAGCGAACTAACGTGACAGAATCGTGTTGTTTCAAACAGCAGCATTAACCGTCTCTTTGTAAGAGAAGTTCAATACCTGGAGAGTGTTGTTGAGTTTGCAGTTTCTTTACATCGTCAAGAAGTTTCTTCTTTCGTTTTTCGGCATCGGGGTATATTCCTCTGGACATGAGGACCACGTTGTGTTGTGTTTATGTTTTGCTCTTCTGCTCGCGCACAATGAAGTTGCCCAATCAGCGCAGGTTTGGTGTCTTGGTTGCCAGATTGTCATTACAAATAAATGCGGTTTGTGCGTTATGTTACAGCTGTGTGCGCTGCCGCGCCAGCAGCGCTACTACACTAGTGGCACACGCTGCGTTTGCACTTCGCATAAGACGGGTTGCCAAATTGGGGGCCCTATTAACGCCTCGGGGCCCTACGCGGCTGCTTAGTTCGCTTATAGGCTGGGCCGGCCCTGTGCTTTCTCAACTATTTTGCCACCAATTCTTCATAATCAGAAGAGACGTCACAGTTAGAAATGCCAGAGGATAAAATGTTAGTGTTATAATTATTGTAAATCCTTTCATTCACATTGTCTATTGACATTACAATTCCTCCTGTATGTGACCAGCTTTATCAAATCAAACTTTCTAATTGATAAGTAAAGCTTATCGTTCAAAGTATCATGGAATTGAAATTACTTATTATTGCTTCTAAAATTGTCACGATTATACATTTTTTGCTATGTTTTTATTCTGGCCAAACTAATCAACATGATCAATAACCAATTAAATCGAAATATCAATTTTATTGAGCGTCATTAGCAAACTGCTATAGCAAATGACAAAATATCCAGTTTTATTATGGGGCATAAATGAGCCTAAAGCAGCATTCACACCGCGGCGTCCAGTTCACATTGAAAAGTCTCATGTGGACGCGCGTCTTGGGCGTCCTGCGTTTTAGCCCATCGCCTCAGTTTTTGGACTTAGTAAATGAAATACACCAGTAAATACGTAAAATAAATACACCTTCTCCACCTTCTCCACCTGTTGTGCCATCGCACAGCTACACAGGGAAACACAACAACCCCTCCACTGCACATGTGCACTGGACGCCTCGGACACCCTTTTTTTTTTTTTTGTGAGTTTATTTTTTGGATGTGCGAGGCGTTTGCCTTAAAATGTGCAGGTGTCGAACTCCTGCGTTGGGCGCGAATTGAATGCAGCTTTAGAATGAGCCTGGGCTTTATCAGAAGCAGAATAAGACTTTAAAATAATGCAAAGAAGACCATAAGGTTTAATAAAGGTATTTTGTGTTGAGTCTTGTGTAAAGTTGGACAAAAGCTCAACCATAACCTTTTAAAGAAAATGTTTTATTATTTCAGTGTATATATAGTATCAAGAATTGAGTATATTCCTTGGCATTGAAATTGAGTTTGAAATTGTAGTATTGTGAAAACACAAATCTGAATACTGTTTGTTTTTTGTCAAAGTGAGGACTGACTGAAGCTCACAGCGGGATGTGTTTGGACATGGTGATAAGTCTTTACAGGCTTGTCATTCTTCTTTCATCCACTCGCTCATACTTGGGCACTGAGGGTTAAGTGTCTTGTTTAAAGACACAATTATATGATTTGGTTTGAGCGGAAATCGAACCTCTGGAGCTTCGGTTAGTGGACAAATCGGAATCAGAAAAGGTTTATTGCCATTGCCCATGAATGAACAGAATTCACAAACGTAGGAAGTTGCTTTGAACTATGAACAATGAAAAAAATAACCTAATATAAAATCAAAAAGACAATTTCTCTAACCACTGAGACACTGTCGCTCGTGATTCAACAAGTTCAAATTGTGAGTTTTTCTGTTCAGTCAGGTGTATTTAAATATCTGAAAAAGGTAAATAATGTGCTGTCATTTCATTTGTTTTATCATGCTGTGCCGTTTGTGTTTTCTTTATAATTTATTACTATTGTTGATGGTTTTTCTCTCTTGTCTTTCTTTCTGGTTGTGTTTCTGTGTGTTGTTTTGTAAATAACTACTGTTAATGTATGAATGAAATCACAAATATCTTTGGTGTTTGATGGCATTTCCAAGGCCCTTATCATTAATATCAGTACAGGTAGTATATGCTTGCTCTTGTCCCACTCAGCGAAGTATCAGCCTGCGGTCTTTTCACCCCTTTCCCTTCTCTTCTGTCTTTATCAGGTGATGTGTCGCCCATCAGTATGTCCCCCATCAGCCAATCACAGTTCATCCCTTTGGGAGAAGTACTGTTATTGGCTATCTCGGCTATGAACTCCGCCCACAAACCTGTGACTCAGGAGGCCCTGACCGAACACCTCCAGACATGCTTCCCAGGTAAGCTCGTCATCATCACCTTTTTATGGAGGAAGAAAGCCCAGAACTGCACAGGGCACTGGGCAAGGTGGCACGGCAGACAAGTTGGCACTTTTTAAACTTTTTTTGATTGAGCACAGTTTTCAGATCAGTTTATTCAAAACAAATACATTTGGCTTTAAATCTTAACTTCATGACCATTGACTGAATTAGTGCAAACCACATACCGTATTTTCCGGACTATAACTCGCACCAGTATTAAATGCAGTTGAAAATAACAAATACTATCACATATAAGTCGCTCCAGAGTAAAAGTGTATATATATAAGTAGAAGTCTCACCCCGGCCAAAATTATGAAAAAAGGTGCGGCTATATATATATACGGAAAATACAGTACTTTTACGACCACAGGACTCGTCCATTGAAAATCCTCATTTGAAAAGATGGGGTATCAATCCGATTGGCTTGATAAATCCTAACCTGGCCAGCCAGATGAATTCCCACGATATTCACAAACTCTTGATCTGGTCAAAAGGACAAATCTACACAAACATGATGATGCTGACAGATGTATTTTGGTCTATTTTAGCAGATTTAAGGACACTATAGTTTTTTAGAAACATGCACTTAGAAGCACTTTGGAGAAGTCTGTGCTTTTCTGGATTCAACAACAAGTTAAATTTTTTGGCTTGTATTATGATTTGACTAATCAGATTCAAATATTTGTCATAACCTTACGTTTTTATTCCTCCGCTTTCAGCGGGAGCCTCTGAAGATTGATAAATGTTTAGAACTCAATTAATTCTGGCATGACCCAAATTGGAGCAATCCCACTTGACCCAAACGTTAAGAACATTGTTGCCATTTGTTTTTCTATCTGTACATTGTTCAGATAGCCCTTTTAAAGTGTACATAAATGATGGAATGATTGAAGAAGTCAAAGGGACAAAATATTTAGGAATCAGAGTGGCTAGGACTCTCGCCTCACAGCAGGAAGGTCCTGGGTTTGACTATGTGCAGAGTTTGCATGTTTCTCGCTGTGTCAGGGTGAGTTTCCCCCATTATCCCTGAAACATGCACCATAGGTCATGTTTATTTATTTAATATGGACATAGCATTTACATTGGACGAACCAGATGCAATGTTTTAAGTGTTATAGCAGAATATGCAAATTTTCAACATCTGTTCAATTTAGAGTTGTCTATTTTACCTAATACATGCATGTCTTTGGACAAATCCTCCAGCTAAGGAAACTTTAATCCATCAGTAAGCATTTGTGTTGATCAGGATGTGCTGCATCACAACTGTAGTCATTCTTTATCAACTAAAGACAGTGTTATATATATATTATATAGTGCTTTTCCACCTTCACACCACTCAAAGCGCAAGTGTCTTGCCTAAGGAAGCAAAGACATTTGCTCTTGCTCCTCACTGTGGCACCTGGTGTTCCAATGGTCTTCCAACCAAGCACTCCAGGCCCTGTCCTGCTTAGCTTCAGAGAGCTGACAAGATTGGGCATTGATAAGCAGGTACAGCCATGCTCTGTGCATTGATTAGTTGACTAAAATTAAAAATCTCTCAATACACCTGCCTGGAGAAACTGTCTCTACGCCATATGAACGGTTCTTCATCTGGCACGAAGAAGAACTGGTTCTCCTCCTGAAGAACTGGTTCTCCTCCTGAAGAACTGGTTCTCCTCCTGAAGAACTGGTTCTCCTCCTGAAGAACTGGTTCTCCTCCTGAAGAACTGGTTCTCCTCCTGAAGAACTGGTTCTCCTCCTGAGTGGTTCCAGCTCCACTGTCTGTTTTGCGTCAAACGCCGTCTTGTCCGGAACTAAATTTCGGACACGAAACCTTTTCTTGTACCATGTAAGCCCCTCATTTTCGTAGAACGCAGCAGTACATCCTCTCGTTTGTGATGAGTAGGTTTTAAGTGATGCGTTTTTTCCAAATTTGAAATGAACTGCGTCTTTCCTTTGCATTCACCCTCTCACTTGCTTCCTCACCACCTTGCTTGCTCCAAACACAGGAGCCCAACACGGGGAGGAGCCTAGACCAATCTCATTGTGTCAATCAGTGATATTAATTCTCCACATCTAGGATGTCAAGTTGGAGTACCCCAAGTCTCTATACTCGAGCCTATTTTATTTTATTAAAAAAAAAAAAAAGATTTTGTGGCCTTTTTTGGGCTTTATTAGACAGGAGAGCGAAATGGGGGATGAACGAGAGGGGAGGACACGCAGTAAATTGTTGGACTCGGGAATCGAACTATGACACTGCAGCCTGCTGCACTTGGAGCCTGTTATATGTGTGTTGTGCCTTAACCACTCGACCACCGAGCAGCACCAGCTAACTTTGTCCACCCAGACTAAGATGTCACTATTGCATGAGGGCACATGAGCACCATCTGGTTGCGCAATTGTGTAATTACTAGGGCCGGGTAAAAAAATCGGTGTAATTCAAATTTTGCAATATCGATTCATACGGCATGAGATCGATTTTTCCCCATCAAGTCTTGTGCGTGGTGCAGCAGTGGTGCGTTTACGTCCGCCTGTCAAGCGTGCAAGACGCAGGTAAAACTCGGCTCGGCGAGCCGTCCCAACTCAAGTCTGACGTC
The DNA here is from genome assembly GCF_026437365.1 of Eucyclogobius newberryi. Taxonomy (NCBI): domain Eukaryota; kingdom Metazoa; phylum Chordata; class Actinopteri; order Gobiiformes; family Gobiidae; genus Eucyclogobius; species Eucyclogobius newberryi. The sequence goes on from NW_027315735.1 coordinate 9,066,948, forward strand.
TGGAACCATTTCGGATTTAAAACAAAGAGCCGGATAAAACCAAAGTGGTTTGCAAAATCTGCGACGCGGAGGTCAGTTATTGTGGAAATACTACAAACCTCAGAAACCACTTGACCAGGTATCACACTACGCTAACGTTAGCTTCCGACAACAAGCCGTCCGGGGCAAAACAAAATGAAACTGAGGGAATCACTTACAGCCGATTCTCCGCGGGTCATAAAGATAACAGAAGCTGTCGCAACTTTTGCCTGCAAAGATTTACGCACCCGTACTCCTGACGAGCCACACCGCTAATAATATGGCCGTGGCTGCAGAGCCGCGGCGCGGTCAAATGGCCCAGCAGTTTCAGGAATTGCGGCACTGCCATATAGCCTCATGGCTAACCCTAACCTTAACCCTGACCCTGACCATAACCCTAACCTTAACTCGGCGCGGTCTAAAATGGCGCGGTCAAATAGCGCTGCAGTTTCAGGAGCCGCGGCACAAAATAACATGGCAGTTTCGGCCGCGCGCCGCGGCTCTGTAGACACTCCCTAATAATATAGCTAATATGTTGACGGGGGCCATACAGGAGTGGGGGCTGACCAGCAAAGACCCAGCAGTCGTGACGGACAACGCTACAAATAATGGTTGGTGCAGTGGAGATAATGCAGCTGATGCACGTCGAACACACTGAACTGAGCCTCACAAGCAGGTCTAAAAACTACTTTATATTTCAAAATTTTACTTTTGAGACTTGAGACAGTTTTGTTTACAGCTGAAGTTTAAACTGTTCAATTTACAAGTTTGTACTTAAAACCAGTTTATAGTGAAAAGAAAAAATAAAGTACATTTGTATTTTGTAACACAGTTGAGCCATTTTCATTATTTAAGAGCAGATTGAATTGAATCGAATCGTGATTAATCGATTCAGGACGTTATGAATCGAAATCGAATCGATTTAGGAAATTGGCCATGATACCCAGCCCTAGTAATTACAAATAGGAAACAAGGCTAAATGATCTATAACTTGCCAAACATTTGTCCACATATTAATACTCAGCTTTATGCAGACGGTGCTGTACTTTTTATGTTGAACTCTCTGAACAACTGACAGCAGTAGTGACTTGTACTGACGAGTGGCTCAGAAAGTCATGTCGTCTGACTCTAACAAGACTGTTACTGTGGTATTTTCAAAACGCCCAACAGTAAAGCCACTCTCAAAGACTCAAATTGTAAATTAATTCAAGTATCTTGTTGTGACTTTCGGACTTCAAAAAAATAAAAATATTCGTAATTTTAAGAAGATGCTGCGAAAATGTTTTTTTTGCTCTGTTTTTTAATATTCCATTACAAAATGGTCAAAAATAATAATCTAAGATTTGACAATTCCAAAAAAATTCAAATTTGCGTCTTTAATTTATAAAAAAGTTTACGTGCTCTTTCTCTGCCACTCCAGAATAAGTTTATTAATCATATCTGGAACAAGTAACAGTGCCTTCATTTGAGACCCACTGCCTTCACTCAAGGCAAGTGCTGTAAGTCACAGAGACTTGGAACAGCATCCCAGCTGCTCTCAGAGACAGTCTTGATATTAAGCACATTTCATTTGTGCTGTGTATGTGTTTCATGTTATATATTGTTTCCGTCCTGACCTGCCAGGGACGACAGATGGAAAGTCTTCTGGCATATTTACATTGTATGGCCATTAATATGCACTGTCCCTTTTTAAATAAATTAATCTAAATCTGTGTGTTAAGCTGCAAAAGATGTACAGAGCCCAATGAGGAAAGGAATTTAAAGACGTTCCTAATAATTACCTGCGTTGCACCAATGAAATTTCCCCATGTGGGACAATAAAGGATTATCTTATCTTATATAAGAAATGTGCATTTAGGAGTGTTGCCACAGTACATGTGCATGCACTGTGGCAGTGAATCTTCCTAAAGGCCGGTCATACCGCCCTGTCAAAGCGTCCAGTTTACATTCAAAGTCTATGTGGACGTGGGTCTTGGGCGTCCAGCGCTTTTGCGGTGCGATTCCTGCGTTTTGAGCGTTGGACGCATCTGGGGCGTTTGAGTGTCGGGCGTTTTGAACGTTTTGGACGTGCGGCAGACGCAGAGAAGTTGGATAATGCTGAACTTTTTTGCGGCAGATGCCTTCAAATGTACGGGCGTCCAGTGCGGATTTGGACGCAGCGCTGTGAACTCATCTTAAGAATAAAGTAATCTGCAGAGGGCTTTAAATGATTTTCCGTTGATGACATGACAATGTTCATTTTGCTGTCTCATATACTGTATGTCTTCATTTTTTCCACATTCAAGTGTAATGAGTTTGCATTATTCTTTTATGACAAGGTTCAGGGCATCAAACGGCTATAAATTCCACATGCCTGTGCAAATAAAAACCCTAAAACCACCTAGAGCCTTAGGCGCTAAACTCACTTTGCACCTGTAACTGACAAAACTATCCATCCACACGCCCCGATGTGTTACCCACCAGATTGCTAAAGTCAGTTTGTTAGCACCACTCACTCACATTTAACAGGTCACAAATAAATGCTACTTTCACCTCATTTTCTTGGCTCTCTTCCTACAAATGTAGTCTAAAAACTGCCTTGGCTGCCACCATGTTGGTATTTCTTCCAATACTCTGACTCTGAGCGTCCTCTGGTGGTAATTTACCAGAACAAATCAAAATGACTTTCTCCAGCTGAACTCGGACAAGACTGAAATCATCGTCTTTGGCCACAGAAACAAAGAGAAGGTCTTAGCGGTCACCTCCACTCTAAACCCCACGCATCAAGGTAGAAATCTGGGCCTCCTGCTGGTGCCAGAGTCGGGACTAAACATGGACCGGCCTCCTGCTGGTGCCAGAGTCGGGACTAAACATGGACCGGCCTCCTGCTGGTTCCAGATTCGGGACTAAACATGGACCGGCCTCCTGCTGGTTCCAGAGTCGGTACTAAGCATGGACCGGCCTCCTGCTGGTGCTGGAGTCGGGACTAAATGTGGAGAATCTACGTTTCAGTTTTATGCAGCTAAAATCTTCCTGAAGATGTGAGACAGGTTCTACTCTGACGATGTTCAAATCTAAGCTAAAACAGTTTTGTTTAGCTGTGCACATGACAAACGATTTTATTTGCACTCTTCTATTTTATGTCTCTTATCTGTTTTGGGATTTGAATGCGTTTTCCTGTCATGTGAAGCACTTTGAATTGCCTTGTGTACGAATTGTGTTCTACAACTAGTCTTGCCTTGCCTTTTATTTTAGTCAGCAAAACCAAATGTAATTTCAAACTCTAAGTGGCTTTACATAGCTACAACTTTCACAAATAAACAACACAACACGTGAGCAGAAAACCACTTGCCCCAAGTTGTAAACAAGACATTTTATTTCTTGCACTTACTGTGGGACAGGAGGTGCACAGTGCCATCTGTTGGACAGATGCCTGTACTGCAGCCAATATGGGGTTGCTAACAATGGCAAAGTGTATCAAAATACTGCTTAATCATTTCCTATCCACTGCTTTAACAGGTTTCAGATTTCCAAACGTTCAAGCTCCCAATGAAATAGCACATTGTACACAAGTCCAGTGTTCTACTCGGGCAAGATTATCTAAAAAGTAGGGCTATGAGATTAAGAAGATTTTAAAAATGCACTACAATATGAATTTAGATATTATATAAAATCTTTAATTGCAACAAAATTGAAGGCATGCAGCACAAGCCCTGCCACTTTAACACATTATGAAGTAAATTGCTGATAATTATAAAGACAAACAATAAATTAATAGAAAAACTAATTAATGCCATTGACACAATATTCTTAAAGCAGGATTTCCCCCCCAAAATATACTAAATATAAAATTCTGGTACAAAACACAAGTGATTTTACTGCAATATTAATTTATTGCAGCCCAATAAATTAATATTGCAGTAAAAACACTTTTGTAGGTAGTTTGTATCTATGAGTCAGAAGTATTTATTCATATTCATATCCCAAACACAGACAAGATACACATCCCGGTGCAATTTTATAAAAAAGACCCATGTTTTTAATTTTTTTATTTAGCTGAAGAACAGTGTTGAGTAGTGATGATAACACGGCCAATCACCTGATCGGAAACATATTGCAATATGTTTGTAAAAGGGATCTCACTCTATTCAATTTTAGAGTTTCAATCATTGTGAGAAGTAACATCAGAATTTAACGAAATATCCCTGATTATTGCCTGATTAAAAAAATACTGTCACAGCTTTTTGAAATCAAACGTTTTAATATTTACATTTTCAGTCTGTTGAACTGCAGGAGGTTTAAACTAGAATAGAAAGTTTAGTTTACCTTACAAAAGAAACAATACCTGTAACGGCCAGAGGTTGGTCATGATACATCCCAACAGCGATGGATGAGTCCAGGCCTAAGATGTGATCCTGCACAGACGCTGTGTGAGCCTCTCCATCAGCCTCTCGTCTGTCTGCATGTGCTTGCATCATTCTGCTCACCCTGAAAGGCATTCATGATGTAACTGGCAGTAATACTTAAGAGCAGCTATTGAAGAGAAGCAGGGACACCACATTAGTCCTGATATTAAAAAAAAAATACCCATGGTCACCCCTGGATTTTTCACAAAAAGAAAATACTAACTCATTTTTTATTTTTGGATGTTGCTCTGTACAAAGTATAATACAATTGTAGCACAATGAAGCTGCTTTAAGAGAAATAACAACTGCCATTAGCGCTGTATAGTCATGAGAGTGCTTTATCAATAAAACTTGTGTTTCTCTTTCTGTTTCCCCAGGGGTTCCAACTCCCACAGAGGAGGTGCTGCACCACACGCTGAGCATGCTTGTCCGTGACCGGAAGATCTACCCGACGCAGGATGGATATTTCATTGTGACTCCTCAGACCTACTTCATCACTCCCAGTTTGATCCGGACCAGCTCCAAGTGGTACCACCTGGACGAACGCGCTGAGCGGCACCAGGCCCAGCAGCTGCAGAGTCACCAGCAGCACCAGCAAACCCAGTGCACCTCTCCACTGTCCGGCACCATCACCCCATCCACAGCAGGGGGCGTCAGAGAGCGCACACACGCCAAGTCAGGCCAGAACCACAACGATTGCTTCTACAACTACAGAGGAGACGAGCCTCCCAGTCACCATACCACTCTGCAGCGGCGCTCGCCCAAGGAGCACCGCGACTACCCCTCTCACCCCTCTCCACACTCGCCTCACTCCCCACAGACCCCTCCGCAGCAGTCAGGGGCCCCTGAAAAGAGCAGGGCCACCTTAAGCTTCCCCTTCAAAACCGATACGCTGACTAAACACCGGGCTGCGAGCGGAGGCGGCGCGGCTAGTGCTACGCTAGGGGACACTGAGAAATCTGGAACAACGGGAAACATGGGGAGTCGCAAGTTTGGTTTGAAGTTATTCCGTCTGAGCTTTAAAAAGGACAAAACAAAGCAGCTAGCTACGTTCTCAGCACAGTTTCCTCCAGAAGAGTGGCCCCTGCGAGACGAAGAGGTGCCGACCCAGCTGCCCCGCCATGTGGAGATGGAGATCATTCGTCGAATCAACCCTGACCTCACAGTAGAGAATCTAGCCCGCCACACGGCTGTAATGAAAAGGCTGGAGGAGGAGCGCGCTCAGAGGAGTAAAGTGTCTTCGGCCAATCACAGCTCACGGAGCCGCCGCAGTGGCGGCCGGCACCGAAAACAAACGCAAACCAAAGCTAGCCGGTCCCACAGTAAGACCAGAGGATCACGAGGAGAGCCTAGCGACGGCTCTCATCTGGGAATGGTGGACAGAGACTACCGGGCTTTCTCCTCATCGTTGGCACGATCACCACGAGAGCACGCCCTGGCCATGGAACGCCAGCGAGCTCGGCTTCACCTTGCCCACAGCAACCCCAACATCCTGGAGGCCTCTCATATGCCCATCACGCCCGAATGGGACGTGTCAGGAGAGCTGGCCAAAAGAAGAACAGAGATGCCTTTTCCTGAGCCGAGCCACGGCCCGTCCGCACAACCGTCCAAAGTCCACCGCTCCCACTCCCATACCCAGGAGAGGAAGTCTAGGCACGAACGCAGCGACAAGGCCAAGGAGCGCTCGCGCTCCATGGACAACTCCAAAGGGCCCCTTGGCGCGGGGCTCATAGGACCTCCGAACTATTTTGATGACAGGAGTCGTTATTACACTGATGATGGCACGCTGAGAGCCAATCAGAGCGTTTCACACTACTCCCGGACCACGCCTCCTTCAGCTAAAGCCTCTGCTGAGGCTCTGGGGATGGACATAGCCCGAAGCTTGGAGAAGAGTAAGAGCAGAGACAGTCTGCCGGCTTACTCACCAAAAACTCTGGTGACCTCTGTGGCCCCCGATGACTACTTCCAGTGTTCTGGCTCCTCTGATGCTGTCACATCACTCAATCCTCTGGGAACTCTAGGCAAAAGCAGCCATGATGGCTTGAAAATAAGCAGTTCTGAAAGACAGTTGGAAAGACAGACACCACACCTGTCAGAAATGAAAGAGGACTTGACAAAGGTTGGACCTAAAGGAGGCAGCTTGCCCCCAATCCCTCTGTCAGTTCCTGAGTCCCCTCTCACAAATGGGAGACTCTCCCACAGTGCCTCTTCTGGTCCAGACAAACGTAAAGATATCTTTAGTAAAGACACTCTTTTTAAACCCCCTCCCAGTCTGCCTCTGCCTGGCTATAGTTCTTTAAGGAAACCTGTGGCCCTGGCCTCCACCACTCTGTCGTCATCATGTGAAGCTTTGGACTCGCAGGAGGCGTATGATGCCCCCAAGCCACTGGTGGCCACCACCTCGGCCCCCCCGCAGGGTCCTGAGACCACCCCTAGTGCAGCAGAGGCGTCTTTTGACTACTATAATGTGTCGGACGATGATGAGCTGGACGAGAGTGGAGCTAAAGGCAGAGGAGCAACAGAGAAAGCTGGGGAGGGAGGTGTGGGCAAGGTGGGAGGCACAGGGACCATGCAGTGGCTCCTGGACCGAGAGAAAGAGCGAGACCTACAGAGGAGATTTGAACGAACTCTCACCTTCCCTGGTGCTAAAGACAACCTCCAAGAACCTGGTCCCAACCAGCAGTCGGCGCACTCGGCCAGGCTCACCTTCCCTGGTGCTAAAGACAACCTCCAAGAACCTGGTCCCAACCAGCAGTCGGCGCACTCGGCCAGGCTGGACAGCATGGACTCCAGCTCTGTGACAGTGGACAGTGGATTCAACTCTCCACGGTAAGAATCTGGACTTTCACTGAACGGTGCATCCTATAACTTTTCTACTGGAGGCTCTGCCACCTGCTTGTCACCATGGGCATGTTATCGCTGGAGACAAGCAGGTGATGCCATCGGTCAAAGTTACAGGTCAGATTTGTTGAGAGGCGGGCGCCCTCACAATATTAACTTTTATAATATATAAACAAAACAGAACATGAAGATAAGGGGAAACAAGAGATTTGATTTTTCATTTGATCTTTGGTTTAAAAATACAAAATTCAAAACGAGGATCTGAATGTGGATTAATTACCTAATATAACTTATTCTAACTTATATTAATATTATGTGACCCGGAAATGTGCTGTGAAAATCTGTGAAATCACTGTGGCCAGTCACTAGAGAAAAGCCAGACGGTGGCACTTCAGAGAGCACCCCCCTTGCACCATGCTATAGCAGATGTGGCACAGTCAGGAGATGCTTCCACTGTTCTTATGTGAAACTAACTTGATCGCAGTTGCTTGTCAAGCTCTATGCGGTATTGTAAGGTTAGGAGCTTGTGCACAGTATTTGTTTAAGAAATCCCCAGTCTCCCGGGTCAAGCAACAGCACAGTCACACGAGTGAGTGGCTCATTGCTGTTCCGGTGCCAGGCTTCTGGAGCCCTCTGTGATAGTGGTCACCCAATGTGGAAAGTTCATTATCCAATATATATATATATATATATATATATATATATATATATATATATATATATATATATATATATATATATATATATATATATATATATATATATATATATATATATATATATATATATATATATATATATATATAATGCCCCATAAAATCAACGTCCGAGTCTCGCAAAATGAATAAAGCCAAGTTAGTTTGTTACATGAACCTCTTTTTTTTCTTTTAAATTGAAAATCAATTGATTTAATTTCATAGTACATGGACCAGGGAACATACAATTGTATCATACAGTCATTGACATCTAAAATAGTACTAAAAATTTAGTCTAGTATATATGTCCCAATTAGTCCGAAGTCTATCAAATATGTAAATTTTCAAATTCAATTGGAATGTCGTTCTTTCCATTTGTCAAATGTGTATTACTGTGTCTTTGATTGTTGGCTCAGTTTGTGTGTTTGGTGATGGCCTTCTTCCCCGCTGCCATAAGTGTGCTCCAAAGGTATTGTGTCCATGGCAGGAGTTTCAAGGTCCAGATACAGATTGTCCGTCTGTGAGAGTCACATCTCTCCTTCACTCTGGAACTCCTCCAGGTTTCTACTTTTCCCAAGGAGGTTTTTTGTAGTTTTTCCTGGCTGAGAAGGAGGGTCTAAGGACAGAGGACTCTAGGACATCGTCCCTCGCCACCACAGACATTGTTTTATTCATTTTTTACTGTCGCCCTCAGAGGCAACTGTTGTGATTTTGGGCGTTACAAAAATAAATAGAATTGAATTGAATTTAAATACATACTGTAGTTCTGAAGTCCAGTGGGATGCCTGTGGCAAAGATGGTTTGTAATGCTTTTTTTCATTCATGTCCAATATTTCTGAGCAACAGGACAGTCCCAAAGAACAAGTAATAGTGAGCCTCCTGGCAACCAAAGTTTATCCAGCAGTTAGTATTTCCTTAGGAATAGTGAGCACCTTTTTCAACAGAACTCCAAACATTATACATTTTGTGGTCGACCATTGGGATGTACATATATTTTCCTATTCTTCATCGGTCAAAACATCGGTCTTTCCCATTTATTTTTGACACATTTAAATGGTTGTCCAGATTATATAATTTAGACATTATTCTCCTTTGAATGTTCTAATTTGTATAAATTAAAGACTATATGACAGGTTTTCCTGTTTTTCTAATTATGAGTTTGGTAGGGTGGCACTTCTGATAAATATTTATCATAGTTGTGAAGACATTTTGAAAAATACAAATTACAGGAAGCAGTGCTAAGTTCTAATCATAACAGGTATTGTGTAATTCATACAAAGAACATTTAAATAAAAGGTTGATGCTGCTTTTCTTCTTTACCACAGTGAGATTGATTCTTGGTGCTACCTTGTGTTCAAAATACAGTGCATTTGGAATGTATTCCCGGTGCTTCATTTTTTTTCTCCATTTTTGGTATGTTACAGCCTTATTCCAAAATTTATTACATTTATGATCTGCCTCAAAATTCTACAAACAATACCCAATAATGATGAAAAGAACGTTGTTTGAATTCTTATTCTGTATACAGTGCAACCCTTAATGATCCTCTTTTTCTCCTGAACAGAACACGGGAGAGCCTGGCATCCAACACTTCTTCTATCGTAGAGAGCAACCGCAGACACAATCTGGCCCTGAGCCCGGGGCACTTGGGCCTGACTGCAGCGGGACCGCCCTTCTCCTTCCGTGCCATCTCGGAGTCTGCAGGAGCCCAGGCCGACAAGCTCCAGAAGCCCAGTGCCTGCCTGGCCTCCATTACCAGTGTCTGACCCCAGTACGGCGAGGACTGTTGGAGCTTCAGAGAACCACAGAGCTGCCACACGGCCCCTCAGCCCAGCCGCCCCCCCCCCCACGCACACACATACACACACACACACACACACACACACACTGGGGTCAGGCCATGCTCACCTCTGCACACTGCGATGTGAAGTCTGTGTGGGCCATGAATGGGCCGTGTGTGAGCCGTGTGTGAGCCACGTGTGGGCCATGTGTGTCCATAGTCTCAGGTCAACTGTCCTTCCTTTTCAGCTGCTTCACTTCTCCTGGGCTGGGTTCATTTCACTCACTAGACTACCTAGCCTAACACTGCTGTGTCGCCGCTGTTAGTGACAGATGTTTTTATCATGCTGAAGGTCGTGCTTTGAGCTTCCTAAGATTTGACTTTATTTAATTACATTCAAAGCTAGAAGTGGGCACAAAGGGCTTTCATTGTATCACTGAGCTGTGATCCTTTATGCGGAGCTGGCATCGCACTGCATTGGTCCAGTCCAAGGTATGGGGTCACTCTGAGTATGGTGTGACCAGTGCTCAGTACATGTTTACAAAGCAGAGAGAGCCTCATTTTCAGTGGTGGAAAGTACAGTAGAAGAGTAAAAAACTGTACTTAAAGGTGCTGGACCTGATTTTTACCGTCATAAAAATGTGAAAAACAGAACTATCGATCCATCCATTAATCTATTTTCTTCCGCTTATCTGGGGCCAGGTTGCGGGGCAGCAGTCTGAGCAGTGAGGCCCAGACTTTCCTTTCTCTTCCAATGCCTCAACACCTCCCCAGGGAGCCATCCACCTCAGCTGGCTTCTCTCTGTTTGGAAAATGAATCAAAATCAAATTTCCCTTTTCTTCTAATACAACAGTGTTAAACAGGCGAAAGCTCATATACCTGACATGTTTCGGAGACAGGACTTTCTTCTTTGTCTGATGTTGTGACATTGCTTTAAATTTCCTGACCATGCCTGTCATTGCGAGGTGGTTTCAGAAGAAGTGAGTCCAATGTGTGAGCCAAAGTAAACGCTACTTCATCTTGATTGATCGCCCGTTTGCACCGCTGATTTCAATAGCCTCTCGAGGTGCAAGGGCTCTACTCTGAGCTCTGAGCAACCCAGCGGGGAATCTAATTTTGACCGCTTGTGTGCTTGTCCTTTCGGTCATTGCCCAAAGCTCATGACCATAGAGTGAGAGTAGAACATATTGTGACTGGTAAATCGAAAGCTTTGTCTTTCGACTCATCACAACAGTGCGATACAGCGACTGCATCACTGCAGACGCTGCACCAATCCCACTGTCAATCTCACGTTCCATCCTTCAAGAGTTCAGTAAAAGAGAAATGGTTCATTTTGAACTCCGCAGCAGTCCATATGTATTTCTCAATTAACTAATGCATTCTGAGCAACCCAATTCTGAATTAATTAGTTTATAGGCACTTTTCACAACTTTCTGTTGCCAGTCAGTAAATCTAACAACAATTGGCATACTAAAAGTGCACTTCCTGCTTCAGAGAGAATAAAATGCTCTTTAATTAGATGCAGACGGCACACCAGCAGCTTGCCAAAAGGTTTTGAGTTTAAGCCCGAGCTTTGAGCAAACAAACATTTTTACATAAAATTAACTTGGAAAAAAAGAAATTGACTTAAATACACTTTTGTTGGCCAAAGATTAGCACAATTCTTTATCAAAATCACTACATTTAATACTTAAGCAGTTCTCAATCTGTGTGAAACTTTTTTTTGCTCTTGTATCTGTATTTTTGCTTAAGTCACAAAATGAAGTACTTCTTCCACCACTGCTCATTTGAACACATACTAAATATGGATAAGTCTTGCTGGCAATTCTTTTATCCATCCCCAAGTAAAGTTCTCCAATCAGGGCAAAACCACACTAGAGTAGCTACATTAGTATTACATTGTGGTCAGAACTTAGGCTAGGTCCTTCGAGGCAAATGCTAATTTTACAAAAATAAATGGGATTGAATTGAAAATCGAGGTCTCAGTATTAATGAACTGTAGGTTGTAATTTGACAGAACAGTATCATAGAATGTCACACAAAGTTTAGCAAGAACAAAATGATAAGCTTTTGATTGAAAAACAGCCACAAAGCTCTGCCCAGGGTGAGTGCACTGGCCTTCCCCGTCCACATTTGTGAAGTGAAACGTACAGTTGACATGCGAGAAGTGACAGAAGGCACTGGGCGGTGTATGTGTGAGGAGTTCTCCATGCGTCCCTACACTGTAACTACCTCTACACATGCAAAAAGCACGCTGTCATCAGCCTCAGCCTGTGAATGTCCCAGCACATAGGGCCTATACCGTTCTTTCTTCTGTCCATGACCCCAGCGAGGATCCCAATCATCTGAACCCTACTTCAACTACACTGCAGTTTGCCTTCGTCGTCTCCAATCTTTTCTCACCCCCATAACCTTGCATATTTTGTTCATCTGTACAAGAAACACCACATGTGAAGCTCCAGGACTGATAAAAGCACTATTCTGGTTTATCTGGTTTGAATTGGCCTGAGCCTTGCAATAAGTCCCAGCAGTGCGCTCCTCGCTCACAGTGAGACAGACTGGCTTTTGTCTTGAAGTCTGTGTACTATTTATTTTAGCTCTTTGGACTGAATGCTCATGCTCTCACTTGCACTGTCTCCTGTGTGTACTTGCGACGTAAAGGTTTGGAATATCTTCTGGCTCGTCGTTGTACTATAAAGCTCACAAACCCGGATGTAGTCCTTTCTGTATCAGTACTACCTCTACATAAGGATTCGAGTCTGTTGAGCCTTATCCAATGCTGCCGGTACTAAAAGAGATATTTGTAAAGTTGTATTATTTTAGAGAAGTGTTTACATTAAGTTTACATTTGAACCACTAACAGGGGGTGTGCCACTACACGAGTCCTGCTGCATTTCAGAGCTCCTTTCCACAGAGAGCCACTCTTCACTTCATGCTGGGCCGAACATTGTGGCCGAGAATTAAAAACGAGATCCTTTTTGTGTGTCATTTTATTTGGCGCGACCAGTTTAAAAAAAACACAGTAAATGATCTGAGTAGGCCTTCTACGAACTGACGCGTGCTGATTTGTGGAAATGTCAGCGACTGTCACTCATGATCTCCCGTCCGTTACTCGTCCGACAGACCCCTACATTACCTGTCCTACCAGTCCTGCTCGTCCTAAACCCAGACCCCTACAGTACAGTCACGTTTCGACTGGTTCACTTTTGTGCGGGATGGTCCAAAAGGAACCCAAAGCAGACCCTGAAAAGTACTAGCTTCCTAAGTGGTCTGGTTCTCTTTTGGCTCCAAGAACGATTTTGATCGAGATGATTCGATAAGAGAGAACACAAACAGAAAATAATCATTGGTTACATTACTTGATCTTTTGAGAAAGTGTCATATTTCCAGTGATGCGATCTTTATAGGTTTAGCCCACAGACTCAGCACAACAACGCTAACGCACATTAGCAACACCTTTGGTTTCACAGCACTTGTGTCAAGAGTTCATAATGCATCTGACATGATCCAAACCCAATGCATAACATAGATATTAAAATGTGGCGTAGAGGCGTTGAAAAGAGGGGAAATAGTTATTGTAAAAGCTGAGGATAAACCAGAATTTGTTTCCGGTTTACTTGAGCTGTAGCCCCGTTTCACAGCACCACAAACTTAGCAATTCAGAAAAAGACGTTTAGTAATTCTGAGATCAGCCTCATGACTAAAAAGTGTAATTTAGGTTTGATTTATTAAGAAAATTTACTGAACACAGACACCATCATTAACAGAACCGTTCCAAAGCGCTCCAAAGTGAACTGGTCTGGGGGATCAGGGCCAGTCCAAACATGGTCAAACACTCCAGAGTCTCACCCCCTACATTAGCAGTCCTGCTCCACTTGTCCCTGAGCCCGCCCCTGCCCGTCCTGTCACAGCCGCTCAGATGTCTTCCCTGCACATTGGCAGTGGTTTAACATTGGAGGTTGGACAATAACATTGTTTCTGAAGGCGACACTCTGTCATACTGTAAATGATGTTTATGTCATGCCTAGTCAAATACTTAAAAAAACAGAAGAGGGATTTTTAACTGTCTATAATATCTGAGAGTCCCTTTGATGTGTAGTACTGGTGTTACTGTTGTAGTGTACGTGATGCCCTATGGGAACTGTGTACTTTTTAAGATAATAAAATAATGTTTGGCTACAACTTGGTTCTCCAGTGTCTTTGAACATTATCACTGTAATGTTGTTCATATTTCTTCATAACAACAATTCAGGGTAGAAATGTGAGTTTGTGTGCTTTTCAACTTCATGGGATTACAAAAACACTTTCCTTGCATCAAAATTGTATTTGAGCTTCACATTATGGTGTAAGGTATGTAATATATCTGTAGATAAAATAAAAAACTATGTTGGCTGAAGATTTTTGAGGGTTTCTCCAGTAAAACCAAAAAGGATTTTGTGTGATCAATTTTTTTTAGTGTTTCTCATAATTAGATTAACAAATGCCATAACAATCCAAATATGTTTAAACATTTGCATGTTAGCATGTTTTTTTTTCTGACAAAACCACCTGGACTTAATTCCAGTCCCTCCATGAACTCACATTACAGTCCACTCAGAGGTGGATGGAGCTCATTTACAAAAAAAATGTGCTTATTGGAGTAACTATATTTTGACTCTTAAATATTTTCCACTTCAATTCTGGAATTGATTGTGTTTGGAGAAGTGATTTCATTGGTGAGCACTAGATGTCTTCGTACTTTCACACAGGAGGTTGTGATCTGTGATGGAACTGTAGGGGACCGATCTGAGTCCACACTGGTCCTACACTGATCCCACACTGATCCCACACTGATCCCACACTGGTGACACAATGGTGCTACACTGGTCCCACGGGAATCCCGGCGGGTCTCAATGCCATTGCAGTCCATTGCTTCATGCCAAAAAGCAGTGCCTAGAGCCTTTGCAGAGTCGGGCCCAGAGCGCGGAGCAGTGCAGGCTACAAGCTGGTTTATGCTTCTCAGTCAAATCCATGCAGACCTCCCTGAAGCTTTGAATTAAACTGTTTTATTTTACATGTATATATTTACTGGCACAATAATATCACATTAGGCTCCTGTGCAAACATATCCGTGCCAAACCTCAGCAATTCTAAGCTGTATTTAATAAGGTTTCTGTCCGTGTGGATCAACCAATCACAGCCCTTGCAGTCCACGGCACCTCGACGCGAAGTGAGTTTTGCACGAAGGAGCACGAAGGGGCACGGCAAGTGTTCTGATTGGCTGCAGTGCTTCGGGGAGGTGTGCAGCACTTCCGCGTAGTTTTGAAGTATAAACATCCTTTAATGGTTGGTCAAAGTTGTCGCTGATTGGCCCGTGCGCTCACACTGTGTGTACTGACGGTGTGTACTGGGGCCGGGCCCCTGAGCGGTGATCTTTAGGCCAGAGCCACAGGCTAAACAGCCGGTCCAGACTCACCATGAGTACGGCCTGCTCCCGCGCCCTGCTCCTGCTGCTGCTGCTGTCCCGGGATGCTCTGTGCGCCGCGTCTCGCCCTTTGCTCGTGTTCCTTATTGACGGGTTCCGTTATGACTACATGGACGCACCGGACGCGCTTCCAGGCTTCAGGGAACTGCTGCGCCGCGGGGTCACCGTGGACTACATGACTCCTGACTTCCCCAGTCTTTCGTACCCAAACTACTACAGCCTGATGACAGGTAGGCCTGTGATACAACTACTACAGCCTACAGCCTACTGCATGTAGTACAACTACTAAATCAAATCAATTTACTTTTGTAAGGCCCAAAATCACAACAGTCGCCTTTGAGGGCCGACTACAGCCTACTGTATGCATGTGATACAACTACTACAGCCTACTATATGCATGTGATACAACTACTACAGCCTACTGTATGCCTGTGATACAACTACTACAGCCTACTGTATGCATGTGATACAACTACTACAGCCTACTGTATGCCTGTGATACAACTACTACAGCCTACTGTATGCCTGTGACACAACTACTACAGCCTACTGTATGCCTGTGATACAACTACTACAGCCTACTGTATGCCTGTGACACAACTACTACAGCCTACTGTATGCATGTGATACAACTACTACAGCCTACTGTATGCCTGTGACACAACTACTACAGCCTACTGTATGCATGTGACACAACTACTACAGCCTACTGTATGCCTGTGACACAACTACTACAGCCTACTGTATGCATGTGATACAACTACTACAGCCTACTGTATGCCTGTGATACAACTACTACAGCCTACTGTATGCATGTGATACAACTACTACAGCCTATTGTATGCCTGTGGTACAGGGACTACTACAGCCTACTGTATGCCTGTGATACAACTACTACAGCCTACTGTATGCCTGTGATACAACTACTACAGCCTACTGTATGCCTGTGATATAACTACTACAGCCTATTCTATGCCTGTGGTACAGGGACTACTACAGCCTACTGTATGCATGTGATACAACTACTACAGCCTTCTGTATGCCTGTGACACAACTACTACAGCCTACTGTATGCATGTGATACAACTACTACAGCCTACTGTATGCCTGTGACACAACTACTACAGCCTACTGTATGCATGTGATACAACTACTACAACCTACTGTATGCCTGTGACACAACTACTACAGCCTACTGTATGCATGTGATACAACTACTACAGCCTACTGTATGCCTGTGACACAACTACTACAGCCTACTGTATGCATGTGATACAACTACTACAGCCTACTGTATGCCTGTGACACAACTACTACAGCCTACTGTATGCATGTGATACAACTACTACAGCCTACTGTATGCCTGTGACACAACTACTACAGCCTACTGTATGCATGTGATACAACTACTACAGCCTTCTGTATGCCTGTGACACAACTACTACAGCCTACTGTATGCATGTGATACAACTACTACAGCCTACTGTATGCCTGTGACACAACTACTACAGCCTACTGTATGCATGTGATACAACTACTACAACCTACTGTATGCCTGTGACACAACTACTACAGCCTACTGTATGCATGTGATACAACTACTACAGCCTACTGTATGCCTGTGACACAACTACTACAGCCTACTATATGCATGTGATACAACTACTACAGCCTACTGTATGCATGTGATACAACTACTACAGCCTACTGTATGCCTGTGACACAACTACTACAGCCTACTGTATGCATGTGATACAAGTAGTACAGTCTACAAACAGTGCAGTACAGTGGTTCAAACAAAACTTCAGTTTATGATTTGTGACCGTGTCAGAATCAGAATCAAAATAAAGTTTATTGCCATTGTCAATAAACAAAATTCACAAACATAAGAACTTGTTCTGGTGATGAACAGTGTGTAAACTACTCACTCTTGCTTTAAAAGGTTGATTAGTAATTAATCGAATCTCTAATGCACAATCTTAATGAAAAGTCTATCCATTATGAGAGAGTAGTTAAATCATTAATATTATTAATTCCCCAAATTAAAACCTCATCAATCCAAAAAATGGCCAACATTTGTAGCTTGATGTGAGGCTGGAGTCACTGCTCAAGGTACTGAACTTATTTTACAAAGAGACGGTTAATGCTGCTGTTTCAAAGTACATGAGTCTGTCATGTTAGTTCGCTCAGGCTGGCGGCGAGATGAGAGCTCTTAGCGAGCACCGCGCATAATATGTCTGAATGAAAGATATTAAGCTTAACATTTACGCCCGGTAGTGTTAGCTGCAGGTGAGGCCGGTGAGGTCGCGACCCTCAGTCACACAGACAGTGCAGCCTCAGTTAGAGATGAGCGGGTTTTAAGAAATTGTTTCAATTTAACTTTTGAGTTTGCGTCCCCTCTCTCTCTCTCTCTCTCTCTCTCTCTCTCTCTCTCTCTCTCTCTCTCTCTCTCTCTCTCTCTCTCTCTCTCTCTCTCTCTCTCTCTCTCTCTCTCTCTCTCTCTCTCTCTCTCTCTCTCTCTCTCTCTCTCTCTCTCTCTCTCTCTCTCTCTCTCTCTCTCTCTCTCTCTCTCTCTCTCTCTCTCTCTCTCTCTCTCTCTCTCTCTCTCTCTCTCCCTCTCCAAACACACGCTGCCCGTACATCACCATGTGTGAGATCAATCGTGACTCATGATGTCTGTTTTACTTTGACTTCTTAACTTGCAATAAGAGGAACGTAAAGGTTTATGCACGTAAGGTCCATCAGCCAATCACATCGCAGCATTGTTTCACGCAGAGGATAGTCAGAATCCAGTGTGTGATGTTCTGATCAGAACAAACATTTATATTGTAATTAACTTTTAATAGAGCAATAAAATATTTCAATTTATTTAAAAAGCATCATTAGACTATTTGTTATAAATTATAATAAATTGATAGTGAAAAATAGCCAGACATATTATAATTAGGTCTGTCATATAATAATATATTTTTATATAAAAGTGGCAAAGTTGCAGATATGAGAGGTCCTGTTTACAGGAGTTTTGTTAATAAGAGTTTTTAAGATAAGATAAGATAAGATATTCCTTTATTGTCCCACATGGGGAAATTTCATTGGTGCAACGCAGGTAGATACAAAGGTAGATACAGAAGAACAGATCACTTATAGGAAGTCTGAAAAACACTTTCAGTAGAAGATCTCCTATAAACAAATAAAAACTCCCATAGACAAATAAATAAATAAATAAATAAATAAATACTATTGCATGTGATCCCGACAGTAATTGCACATGAATGTGTGTCACGACAGCACATAGATTGCACATGAATTTCACAGTAATTGCACATGAATTCCAACAGCAATTGCACATATGACAGAATTGCACAATGAGTTGTTTTTGTTCATAAGAGTTCTTCTATTAAGAGTGTTTTTTAAACTTCCTATAAGTTATCTGTCCTTTCCCCCTGTATCTACTTGCGCTGTAACACCAAAATTTCCCCAAGTGTGGACAATAAAGGCTTATCTTATCTTGAAATACAGTCTCTTCACTTCTCGTTCTGTTCATTCTTTGGGAATTAACATTTTTGCACTCTGTAGTTTTATGAGTGTTAATTGTAAATCAAGCAATGCTTATGCCATTTGTTTAATTTAACATAACTTGTTTTGTCACTTTGGCAAGAAGGAACAGTTGGGAGCAGTAAAAGAAAAATTAGTAAGGATAAGAATTACTTTTACATTTTCAGTTAAAGAGAGAATGTACATTTTAACTTATATCAATTATGTCATATTTGTAGTTCTGCTGATGTTTGGTCAGTTTGTACTTGACCTTCCTTGTGTTATGTTATGATGAGTGAACGCTATTGCAGTCCATTCCTCCATGTTAAGTGGTGATTGCTGTAATTGTCTAATAAGAACATTAGTTATTAATGTTAATTAGTATTAACAAATTCAATGTGACCCTCCAGTGGTTCATAGTTCGTTATGGTATTTAACTTGGTATTCAACAAATAGATGTTCAATAAAGTTATGTTTAAGGTACATTTATTTTCTTATGAAAACAATTTGACCATAATCATTTTTCATAGCCAATATTGTATTGAGTAATTGAGTACACTAATGTATTAATAACTGGCTTTAGTCACTTTCTCCTGGCACAGTTTCATCTCATCATCATTTTATAGCATTACAACTTCAACATTTGACTCTTACTTTAGCCGGCTGGACCACATTAAAATGCACCAGAATACACGAAAAAGGTCTGAAAATCTCTGGGGGAGGGCCCCCAGACCCCCCTGTTCATTCATTTAAACTGCTAATGTGAATGTAGACCCTTAACACCCACAAATACACACAAAAACATGTGTTATTTGTACAAGGAGTAGAGGTGTTGTCAGCAGAATACCAAGTTGCATTGTTGGATTTAAGTTAGCAATATTTGAGCTTGTGAGGTGCTGAGAATATACCTAGATGGCAAACGGATGCCCTGGCGTTTTGGTGCGCTTTGTTTGCGTTGAAGAAAGTTCCCATATGTGAATTGTTCACTGACAATGGCAATAAGACTGATTCTGATAACGTGGTGAGGGGCCCCCAAATTTGTTTTCGCTCAGGGCCCCGTGAAGGCTTGGCCCTGTATACATACAGAGTGAAAAAGAAAAAAGCACTAAATAGCTCATTCATTAAAACAAGAAAAATAACAATTACATTATATTATTATTAGTTATACTACCACTATCATTACCATAATTAGTAATCAAATCTTGACTCCATCCCTGAAGCGCATCATTGTGTAAAAAGGAAAAGCTTTAACTTCTTTTGAAATAACTTTTTGTTATTTTCAAGCAACAAAAAACAGGTAATGCATTCCATGCATCCATGACCCGATTAACAACAGTGTACTGCATTCTATTGGTTTTGCAAACAGGCAGCACACAGCTTATATTTCTACTTTGTTGAGTTTCATAATTGTGAGTATCTGAGAAAAAGGTCAGTTCATCATAAATTACTGCTGGAATTTTGGTTATAACGACATGTCTTATCAATGTTAATAAATAGTACTTCTGTCTGCTTTTGACCGTCAACCAGGCTAATTCGTTGTGCATTGTTATTACATTTGTTCTGTATGGGTGTTCATCTGAACCACAAACTGGACTGGACAGGAAGAGCCAGAGTCGGCTCTACCTCCTGAGGAGACTCAGGTCTTTTGGAGTGACAGGGCCACTCCTGAAGACCTTCTACGACTCTGTGGTGGCATCAGCCCTCCTGTACGGTGTGGCCTGCTGGCGTAGCAGCATCACAGAGAGGGAGAGGAAGAAACTGGGTCATCAAGCTCCAGCTCCGTCCTGGGCTGCACTCTGGACTCGGTGCACGAGGTGGGGGACAGAAGGGTCTTGGGTAAACTCACATCTATGCTGGACTATGAGTGTCGCCCCCTGCAGGACACAGGAGAGCAGCTTCAGTGACAGACTGATCCACCCTCGCTGTGTGAAGGAGACGTTTCACAAGTCTTTCCTTCTGCTACTGTCAGACTCTACAACAAACACTGTTAGCCCTGAACATGTGTCATTCATCTTCATAATCATGTGCAATACTGTGACATAATGTCAATCATCCTGGTGCAATATTTTCTGCACTGTAAATAAGTGTTATTATTATTATCATTATTATGATCATGATCATAATACATTATAATATTAAGATTAAAAGAGTTATCTGTTTTTATTATTATACTTCTGCTCCTACTCTGTCTAATATGTGTTGCAACACTGGAATTTTCCGATTTTGGGACAAATAAGTCTTCTCTTATCTTATCTTATGAACAGTTACTCAAAATTAGTCTTACTCTTGATAAGTATATTTGTTAGGTATAATTAGTTACTTCCCAACACTGCATTTGCTTTTCATGTTGTCAAGTAGGGGCCAACTGTCACACAGGGCCCACTAGATACAGGGGCCTGTTGTTGCAGTTGCAAAACCCTGTGCTTGTAAAGTGGCGAGTCTGTTATGGCAGCAGACTGTCATGTGCTGGACTCTTATCTCAACAATATCTCACTCAGCAGTTTGTCATTCGGAGCGTGTCACTTAT
This sequence comes from Eucyclogobius newberryi, assembly GCF_026437365.1. Classification (NCBI taxonomy): domain Eukaryota; kingdom Metazoa; phylum Chordata; class Actinopteri; order Gobiiformes; family Gobiidae; genus Eucyclogobius; species Eucyclogobius newberryi. Next base: position 9,088,193 of record NW_027315735.1, read on the forward strand.
CCACTGGCTGGCGCTGACCCTGAGAGCAGCCAGACATAACAGCCACACAACAGTGCTGTACTGTGCATGTGCTGCAGAGAAGGGCCTGTGCTAGAACACGGTATGATCCTAGTGCGGTGTGAAAGAGTGTTTGGTAGTGAGCCAAGGCTGTAACTTATATAAAATATATTTAAAATACTTTCTGAAACAGACCTCTTGGGGACCAGTTCTTGAAATGAAATCCGTTCCTACACCCTCCCTCAGTGTCACAGATCCTTCATGCTCTCCCTTCTCTGCAGCTCTCTCCCGCACACAACAGGGGGCGCTCGAGGTCAGCGTGTCCCTCTTTTCTCTTGTCCATCTCATGTCCGCAGTATTTTATTTGTCTAAGAAGCTGTTCTTCAGTCTCATGGTTTACTGTTACATTCATTTCATACAATTTAAATTTAGGAAATATCACTTTGCACAAAGAGAATTATTATGCAGGGCAGTGCAAAGCCTGGTCTGCGCACAATCAGGCTTGTATTTTACATCAGCGATTACTGACATGAACCACACAGACTATAAATGCTGCCAACATGTTCTCCACTGCCCTCCGTATAGAATTGATGGTTGGAAAGTAATAATGTAATCCAAGATTAAAGGTCCATTCATACTTCATATGAAGCAAGAAGAACAACATTTTGTTTCAGCACTTGTTCTGCAGTTCTTGCAGCTTGTCATTGCTGAGTAGAAGTTTGTTATTTTAGGGCTGTCAGACAACTGTGCTCTGATTGGGTAGATTTGATGGCTAATTGCAAATATGCATGTTTTGTTAATTTAATAATTTTTCCAAAAAGTGCAATAACAGCCATATAACAGCTGTAAATAAGAGTGTTATTTTATTAAGAGTATAAGAGGTTTTTCTTCAAGAGCCTTTATCAAGAGTTTTTATAAAGGGAGTGTCTGCAGTGCCGCGGCGCGGCCGAAAAAGCCATGTTATTTTTGTGCTGGCCGCACGCCGCGGCTCCTGAAATTATTTGACCGCGTTATAGCGCTGTTTTAGACCGCGCCGCGTTAAGGTTAGGGTTAATCTTAGGGTTAAGGTTAGGGTTGGGGTTAGGGTTAGCCATGAGGCTATAATGGGCTATAAGGGAAATGCCGCGGTCCCTGAAACTGCGCGGCAATTTGACCGCGCTGCGGCACTCCAGCCACGGCCTTTTATAAATTATCTGTTTTTTTATTATTATACTTCTGTGCCTAATCTGTTTCTGTACCTAATCTGTGAATTTCGCCATTGTGGGACAAATAAAGGTTATCTTATCTTAATTAATGTAGACTTTAAGAAAGCCAACACTTTAGACGTTCAATGCCAGTCTGCTTGATGACCCTTTGTCTAAGGAAAAAATATCAAAACACTTTAAGACTTACCTGGTGGAGAATAATAATAGGGAAACTTCCCCGCCCAACCTTTTAGGCCATAGGCTGTAACTCAGAATGTGGCTAGAAAATGAATTTCGCTCCACCACATCAAGACTACTTTTCAAAAGTGGTTTTCCAATCTCTCTCCGCGACCCCAAAAAGGGAACAAGCGGTAGAAAATGGATGGATGGATGGTTTTCCAATCTCAAAGATATACTTGAGCTGGGGGAAAAAGTTCTCCGCATGATTTCGGCCAGTATTTGAGAAAATAGGTGTCGAAGTTGCCAGTTTACCCAAATATGTGACAAATTGGGCTGTACACCCATCTTCATACCTTCTTATTTTTTTCATTCTTTGATTGATTACTTCAGAAATTCAGATTCTCAGAGACATAACTACTTTCTTGAAGGATGTAAAGTGGTGAGACTCTGGGTGCTTCAGTTTTTGTGCAAATGTAAGTTAAAAAAACAGTTTTAACAATTTTGCATGTTATCGTTACGCACTTGAAAACTCTTACTCACCATTTAGTATTCAACTGAATGCTTCAACAATTACAAATTCTCTAGTCTTGATTCATACTACACTATAAAAACATAATCTAAAAGTAGTATTTTAACCCTTTCAACACCAGTTGCCCATTTGAAGAAAGAAAACAGGCTATTGGTAAAGGTTTTATTCTATAGAACGGATATAATTTTATGTAATGTATTTACAATATGAACAATATGAATAATTACAATCATAAAAGCAGTATTTACATCGTGATAAACAGGCTAATTAACATGTGTATCTTTCGATCTAGTATAAGGCAAACTTTCTGCAGAATAGGATATACATACAAACAGAGGAATGATATAAGTATGATTGTCAAAATGTGTAAGTACAACATTAACATGAGGCCATGACATTGGACTGGTTTGATTTTTACCTTTTGAGGACAAATATATATCTTGGCAAATTGACAGTAAACAAAGATCAACCTCCTCGGATACATTTGCCATGTTAGACAATGTCAATTTATCACTAGCACCTACACACCAAGCTAGTAAGTTATAAAGTTCAATTGGCACAATCTTTCTGGCAGAGGAAACATTTAGATCCTCTGATGTAGGAGGCCAATTTACATCCATCCTAGGGGCACTTTTGACCGCTTGTTTCATCCATACTAGGGGCACTTTTGACCGCTTGTTTCAGTGATACTAGGGGCACTTTTGACCGCTTGTTTCAGTGATACTAGGGGCACTCTTGACCGCTTGTTTCATCCATACTAGGGGCACTTTTGACCGCTTGTTTCAGTGATACGAGGGGCACTTTTGACCGCTTGTTTCAGTGATACTAGGGGCACTCTTGACCGCTTGTTTCATCCATACTAGGGGCACTTTTGACCGCTTGTTTCAGTGATACTAGGGGCACTCTTGACCGCTTGTTTCATCCATACTAGGGGCACTCTTGACCGCTTGTTTCAGTGATACTAGGGGCACTCTTGACCGCTTGTTTCAGTGATACTAGGGGCACTCTTGACCGCTTGTTTCAGTAATACACCTGCACTGTAAACTGTCCTTGAGAGCTCTCACAGTGCTGCATCTTTACCACTTTCTGGCACCATTTCTCCATCACTACATGACATCTCAGAAACTGACATCAGTTTCAGTTGAAAAATCCTGGTGGAGAAGTCCTGTCGTCTCTGTGGAAACCATTTCACTCAGGTTTCTTCTTGGTGGTTTGTGGAAATTCAGCTGTGGGAAGTCTCGCTGTAATCTCTTCTTCAGAAGATCGGATCTGTAAAAATTAGACAAGGAATAGAAATTCATAAGTATTGATAGATTACTATTTTATTTGTGTTTTAGTTTTAGAATTATTATTTTATTTGTGTTTTAGTATCCTATGTTTGTTGTTTATTTTGTGTTGTGTTTTAACAGGGTAACCACTTTTCTCACTGGGTTTTCCCTGTATAAATAAACAAAATGAATGGAAATATGTAGACTCCTGTAGCTAACAGGATTGGTTTGATCTTGAATGAGATTTCATGAATAAACATAGCTGTGATGTTTATCTGATCTTCTATTGTTTTCTTTCATAAACAATAAGAATAATTTAATTACCGGTAACTTCCATGACCAGGGTGTTTTTTGATGAATTTCTGGAACAGGGACAAGAGCTTCTTCATTCTGAGGATTTCCTGGTTTTCAATCAGTCGTGTCCGGATGACAGTGTCACAGAATGCTGTATATGCATCGCCATACTCCCAGACTTTAAGTCACCTGTATAAAGCAAGGAAATGCAGTGATTGGTCAGTGATTGAAATATACTAGCTCACTACAAACAGAAATTTGCTTTGATTCAAACGTCTTTAACCTGTTACCACCCACCTGTCCGCCGGCGAACATTTTCTATATCTCCAATATTCTCTTACATCATCACTTATTTCCGTGGTCAATACCAGCAAGCCATACATCATTTTAAAGCTTATTTTCTCAACAAAACGAATATGTCATTGATTTACATTGAATAATATGCCCCAAGAAGCAATTGCCAATAGTTTGTGAGAAAGTCTCAACTTTTACAAACGCATGTCCTACCTGTTTGCTGTTTATGACGGACGAAACGGCTTTAATTCTGTACATCCTTGTACTCAGTCTGTCCGTAAGGAATCATTGAAAAACAATATCCACTTGTATTTTTCCTGAAGTTATCCGATTTCGAGATATTGTCAAGTAAACAAACTTTTCTTCGTTTCTCACCGGACGAGAATGCGCTTGTCCGCCGCATTTCTCCGTCCATAACAAATGACCTGTTTGACTTATACGATAGTGTTTGACATCAATCTCTTCCTTAGACTGTTTCCTACAGAATGAGACCATCCACGAATTTTTCTGTCACCGGGTTTGTTTGCTACAGCCTCCGGAGGAAAAAAATTCGGCTCTTCCGAAGCGCGCGTCCATCTTTGTTTTTAGCCCTTAGCTTCTGCTAGCAGGCACGCAGGAGACTTTGAGTGACATATTATTCTAGCCAGTCAGGAGACCTTTTTCCTGATAGGCGGGACAAAGGGTTTATTTACACAGAATTCTCCCTGTTCACGTGCGTAAGGCTCCGGGAAGGCTGTAAAGAGCCAGATTTCTCGGCAGGATTTTGCGCATAACGTTTTCTGATTTTATTAGCCTTTTGGACGTGCATTTTGTGAGATGTATGTATTATTATACCAATACAAAAATAAAATAAAAATATAATTTTTTTTTTTTTTTTTTACCTCTATATGGGAAATTCATGGGTAAACTCATATTTACACATTTTCACATTTTTTTTTTAGCGGTTATAATTTCTATTAGTGGCCTACAAAACATCAAAATGTATGTTTTATGATCATAGAGGAGCTAAAATTGTAATAAAACAGTTTGGCACAGTTGGCACATATTTGGATCACTTGTTCCGAATATACTTTTTGATACAAAAAGGTCAACAGCACCAAAATGCCTGTTCCTAGAGATCTGAAACTTTACACAGTTGTTGTCAACAAGATAAACATCATGTACAGTGAACAGCATATGCACACAATGAAGTATGTCATGCTCAGGACCATTACAAATTGACAATATTCAGGCGAGACTAAAAAAGGATGTTTTGTTTATGTTTGGGCCTCTGTAGTGTAAGTTCTGAAGCCCTGACAGTGTTCATGTGCACATCTGCAGAAACTAGAAGGCCTAAGCTTTCTAATTATGCATCACACTTGCATGTGGAACATAAGATCCTCTTTTAATAAGCAATGCCATTTGGGTATGTCCAACCATTGTGCACAGGGCGAAAATAGGTGGGTGGTAACAGGTTAAAATTATCGTGTAGTCATTACAATCATTTTCAATTAAATTATGAATTTATCTAAATATATGGAAATATATATATTTTATTTGATTACCAAAATGTTACCTTTCATCACTAGTCTTCTTTGTCAGAAAGCTTGTGTATTCTTTGTAACACCTCTTGTGATAGAGGTGCCTTCAATGGCAACACAATTTTTACCTCTGGTACACATCAGGATGGATTCATCTGCTCTTGATTCAGCTGCTTTGACCAAACTTCCTAGTAAAGGATAAGTAAAAGAATTTCAATCAAGAGTGAGCACAATCAGTAAACAATCGCCAAAGTTGTATTGCCCTTTTATTCAACTCACATCATCATACAGTCTTACGTACATTACATCTACACCTACATGTAATAAACTAGGCACATATTCCTATAGAGATCTGTTCTTTTCTTCTGTATCTACCTCTGGATCTTCCTGCGTTGCATCAATGAAATGTCCCCATGTGGGACAATAAAGGATTATCTTATCTTATCTTATATATGTATATTTTGGCCAACTTATTTCACTGTGATTAGTCCTATTTACCACGAGCAAGAGAAAACACACATGCAAGAATCAATATATAATCTACTCACCAGCAGTTAAAGTTTCAGCTTGGACCAATTTATCTTTCTTTGTCTTGTGAGCCTCTTTGATACAGCGATCAACCTTCTGCAAATTATGCAAACTGCAGGAAGTACATCGCTTGACTTTTTAGATGATTTTGTCTTTGCATCTGTGGTAGATCTCAGTCGTTTGGGAGAAGGTGGCAGAGTTGATGTGGTAGATTCACCTTCTCACCCTCGCCATGCTGCCCACATACCGACTGTTTTGCTTTTCTATAGCATGTAGGGTGAAACGTCTATAGCATGTAGGGTGAAACGTCTATAGCATGTAGGGTGAAACGTCTATAGCATGTAGGGTGAAACGTCTATAGCATGTAGGGTGAAACGTCTATAGCATGTAGGGTGAAACGTCTATAGCATGTAGGGTGAAACGTCTATAGCATGTAGGGTGAAAGCCTGGCTTGTTACTTTCCAGAAAATGAGAAAGATTTCCGTCCGAAGAAGCCACAGAAGACGTAGGATAGTTTTGTTTGGCGAAGTCATCATTGTGTACACAAACAGCTGCCGCTAACGCGCGGTCTATTCCATCGATTTCTATTCACTTCTGAGCACAAGTCACCAGCTTCCTCCAGCGGACAACAGTCTGTGGCTGTGTTTGTTCTTTTTCTACCGATGAAATGTGTGTGATGCACGTGTAATCCATACTTTCATGGCGTTTTCTATCGGCTCGAGAGACAACATGCCGCTCCACGGGAGCAGCCATTTTTTATGTTGTTGTTGTAACTCTCACCTGATTGGCTGATTCAGAGGCGGAATGATTCAGGCGTAGGGATATTGCGCTATCAGGCTGAGAATATAGTTCCGCATTTAAGTTATCGCCGTAAAAAAACTGGCGCGATCCGAGTGAAGAACTTTTTGTCATGAGCTAATGGTACAATGATAATTTTATATTTGAAGTATTTTTTTAGTCTTGTGACAGGTGTAGCGAACTTGAACGATACAGGCTACAGCCTATGGCCTATTTAGGATGCTGCTAAAGAAGTTATGAGTGGAAAAGATATAGCCATAGCCTCTGCAAAAAAGTAACAAAGGGAAAAAAAACAAAAATTGCTGGAGTTAAATCATGCCAAGAAGGGGAGTCCTCAAATGCTACAGGAAATCAAAAAAGATAAAAGGAGAAATAAATTACCTGACCTCACATGAAATAGTTAAGAAAATGCTCTTTACCAAACAAAGTAGAGGGTGAATCAAAATGTTAAAAAAATTTACCCTGAAATTTTTACCCTTAGAAAACAACAAGCTGAAAGAAGGGGGAAAATATGGGACAGGCAAAGTAATGCAATCTTAACCAAAAAAGACCAAATTCAATCAGCATTTGAATCCTTTTATATAAAAAAAATCTCTAAAATTTCAGGAGATGAAGAGCATGATATAAATTCTTTTCTGGACACCCTCAATTTCCCTGTTATGTCAGAAGAGCTAAGTGAAAAATCAGGAGCTGAAATAACCGTGTCGGAAATACAAAATGCAATCAAAAGAAAAATAAATCTCTGGGGAGTGATGGGTTCACCTCAGAGTGGTAAAAAAAAGCTCTAAAAGACACACTTCTCTGCTCTTAACAGCTTTTGACAGGGCACTTTAAAAAACTCAGACCTCACCTAAATCGAAAGAAGCCATCATATCTCTCATACTTGAAGAGGGGAAGGACCAACTTGATTGTGCCTCATATAGGCCCATTTCTGTTCTGAATGTGGTATATGCATATCAATTATGTCTAAAATAATGTAACAAATACTCACAAACTTAATCCATAATGATCAAACAAGATTTTTTTAAGAAAATTGAGCTGTAATAATTAGTTTTGATTCCAAGAAGGCTTTTGTTTCTGTTGGCTGGCTATATTTATTTAAAGTGCTAAATACATTTCTAATAGACAATTTCATTATCAAAATATTTGGGTTCTTTACAATGGTCCAACATAAAGAATTGACATCAACCGTCATCTGACAGATCCACTGACTCTGAAAAGAAGGGTGAGACAGGGCTGTGCCTGGTTTAAATGGCCAACAAATGGATATTTAGGTGTGGTCCTCCATAAAGATCAAATTTGGAGAAAAAATACACCCCCCTCTTTACTGCTAAAAAAAGATCTTAATAACATTCCTCTTATCCCATACTTAAGTCTAAGGATTGAAACTATAACAAAATATGTTCTATATCCATTACAGACTTATTCCACTGGTCAAATCTGGACAATCAAGATTTTCAAGATTCATATGGCAATGCAAAATACCCCATATTCGGTTCAAATTTTTATAATTATCAAAAGGAAAAAAGAGGTAGGGGTTTACTTTGTCTGAAATATTTCTTTATTTCAGCTCAAATCAGAGCGTTGCTGTACTGGTGTGTCCCAGAACATGAAGCTCAATGGAAAATATTAAGAGTGATATTGTGCCTGTACAGGCCTTACTGGCAAATAACAAACGGGTCATGTGGAGAATCTTTGGGTGAAATCTGTGCTTATGACCTGGAAAAACAAACAAAATTATTAACTAACAAAATTTGTTAACAAAAAATATATTAAAATCTTGAACTGGTTGGTATATGATGAGATTTTTGCACCTTACGGCACATATTTGAGATTTAGGGCCATATTTTGCCTCCGGAGGTAGCGTTAATGGTAGTCTTTTCCAGTTTTTAATGCTGTCGTAAAGAGGCTAGACTTCGCCGCTGGAGGCTGGAATAAGATAAGATAATCCTTTATTGTCCACACATGGGGAAATTTCGGTGTTACAACGCAGTAGATACAGGGGGAAAGGATATAAGGAATGGGATGGTGCCAGTCCTTATTGGTTCAAACACTATCACCATATGACTGATAACTGGGGCTTTCAAAAGGACCACCTCTGTGGGAGATTTTTGCGGTCATATCCTCATATCCATAATACATCCATGCTCCTATCCAGGCAACGAAAAAATTGAGCAATAACATTGTTTGATTTCCCGTTTATATATAAGATATATTAGAAAAAGCTTCAGTTGTAGTCATCTGGACTCAGTTTGAAAAAATAGACGTTTCGACTCTCATCCAAGAGTCATTGTCAATAAACGAATTTAGATCGAGAACTCCGATATTAATACTGTTCTGTGGTAAGACCCACCCATTGGGAGGAGCCTTCCTGAAGTAGAAAGAGTTGTTTGTTTCAACAGAAACTCCCCCCTTGTATCTACCGAGCTAGCCTATTCAGAATCTTAATGGGCTATTAGAATCCTCTTTGTCTTTGTGAGACCCTGGCTCAACCACCCTGAGTACCTGATTAGCATCTGAATGTCCTTGTCCTGGTCCTCTACCTTTCCAGGGGTTCAGTAACCCATTATAAATAACAGGAAGATTAAACCTTAGCCCTCCATTTCTGTTTAAAGAAGGTCTTTCTTTTTTAACAAAAATAGCTTCCTTGACTCCTCTTTCAAACCATCTTTTCTCCCTGCTTAAAACCTTCACCTCACCGTCTTCAAACGAGTGATTAGAGGCTTCAAGATGGAGATGCACGGCACTCTGAGGTCCTGAACTTGTATTTCTTCTGTGCTGATAAAGCCTCTTGTGTAGAGGCTGTTTTGTCTCACCTATATACCGTTCTTTACAGCTTTCTTCACTGCATTGGATCGAATAAACTACATTGCTCTGTCCTTAGGGTGAACCAGTTTTTGTCTTAAAGTGTTTCCTGGTTTAAAATAAACAGGGACTTCGTGTTGTCTAAAAATTCTCTGCAGTTTTTCCGACAGGCCAGACACATAAGGGATAGAACGAAAGTTACGACTGTAACTACGGTTCTATGAATCCCGGATGACCGCCAGAGGCGGTGCATAAAGCACTGGATGATCATCCTTGCGCATACACAGGTCGAGAATTAATAACAAAAAAGTCACCTTTGACCCCCCCGGTGGCTCACGTGAGTCTATATAGTCACGTGACACCGGGAGCTCAATCCCTGGAAACCTTCTCGCAAAGCACGAGAATTCCGAGGGACCGGATGCTCTGGCGGTCATCCGCGATTCATAGAACCGTAGTTACAGTCGTAACTTTCGTTCTATTTCATCCCTACTGACCGCCAGAGGCGGTGCATAAAGCACTGGATGACGAATACCAGCAGAGTCCCGAGGAATAGACAAAACCATACCTCAATGGGACGCAGAAGAGTGTTGCCGGAGAACCTCTTCCAGCGGTTGTGGAGAAACCACATTCACTCTGTAGAATCTTGCAAATGTATTCGGGGATGTCCAAGAGGCCGCCGCACAGATCACGTCCAAGGACACCCCGTTCATAGCGGCCCACGAAGTTGAGAGCCCCCTTGTGGAGTGGCACCTCACCCCGGACGGCAACGGTCGCCCTTGTCGAGTATAGGCTTCCGTGATTACATCAACAATCCAGCGCGCGAGACGCTGTTTGGACAGAGCCTGGCCCTTGCGCGGGCCGGCAAAACAAACAAACAGGCTCTCAGATTTGCGTATCAACGCTGTAGCACGCACATATGCCTCAAGCGCACGGACAGGACACAGCTGTTCGGCGGCAGATCCCGCACCAAAACGTGCAAGTTGTAGCGGGCGGTTGTGCCCCTCCGACAAAATCACCTTTGGAACAAAATCTATATTCGGCCAAAGGGAAACCCCAGAGTTGTCGGGGTGCCAACGAAAACAGGAGTCTGCCACGGACAAAGCCTGGAGCTCACTCACCCGCTTCGCAGAGGCCATCGCCAGAAGGAATGCCGTCTTCATTGACAGCCATTTAAGGTCAACCTACGACAGAGGCTCAAATGGAGAGGATCGCAACGCCTCCAGCACCAGGGACAGGTCTCAGGCCGGGGCCACAGACCGGGTCGGCGGATGCAAACGCCGAGCACCCTTTAGAAAAAGGGAAATATCTTGGTTACGGCCAACCGAGAAACCATTCCACCCCACATGCCCACAAGAAATTGCGGCAATGTATACCTTCAGGGTAGATGGAGAGCGCCCCTGGCCAAGTAGCTCCTGCAGGAATGCGAGCACCGTTGACACAGCACAATGTACTGGATCCTCCCCGCTTTTGCGACACCAGGCGTCAAACAGTTTCCACTTGCAGGAATACAGAAGACGGGTAGACCGGGCACGAGCATTGCTTATTGTGTTCCCAATCTCCCCGGCGTACTTCGAGAAGGTCAGGCCGGGCCCTGCAGCGGCCATACCCAGAGCTTCAGGCGCTCGGGATTGGGGTGCAGAATCTGACCCCCTAGTTGAGAGAGGAGATCCCGCCTGGGGGGGAGAGGTCTCGCTGTGCCGCAGCAGAGCCTGCGCAGCAAAGGAAACCATGTCCTCCCTGGCCAAAACGGGGCCACAAGCAAGAGACTGTGGCCCTCCTGAAAGACCCTGAGAAGCGTCTGATGAATCAGGGGGAATGGGGGAAATGCATAAAGCATCGTCCTCGGCCAGTCGTGAGCCAGTGCGTCCTGACCCAGTGGGCTGGCCCTGTCTGCCAGCGAGAACCACTGAGGGCAGTGTGTCGCGTCGCGGGAGGCAAAAAGATCCACCTGTGCCCTGCCGAAGGTCTCCCAAATGTCCCTCACCACCTCCGGGTGAAGCTGCCAGTCCCCCGGCAGCGGCCGATGGCGAGACAGAAAGTCCGCGGACACATTCCAAACCCCCGGAATGTGAACAGCGCTCAGACTGGCAAGGCGCGGGGTAGCCCAAGTCAGGACCCGTTGTGCAATCCTGAACAGGGTCACCGACCCAGTGCCGCCCTGGTGATTTATGTGAAAAACCACACTGGTGTTGTCGGACCGTACCATGACATGACGGCCGCGGAGGTGTGGCAAGAAATGGCGCAGCGCTAGCTCGACAGCCAAGAACTCCAGCACATTGATGTGCAGCCTGCTCTGCCTCTGGGACCATGACCCTTGCACCATCCGTGCCTGCCATGTCGCACCCCAGCCTAGGAGGGATGCGTCGGTGTACACAACCTCCCGTCTGGAAGGAAGAGGCCTCAGCGGAACGCCCTGTGTCATAAAGGCCTCGTTCCGCCACCTGCATAGAGACACCCGGCATTGGGGAGATACGGGTAGCCTCTGCCGCCTGTGATCCTGACGTGTGGGGTCCAGGTGTAGGCTGTTGAGCCACATCTGAAGGGGGCGCAAAGACAGCAGCCCCAGAGGAACCACCGTTGCGGCCGCAGTCAGCTTGCCCAAGAGGCTTAGGAACAAGATGTAGGGAAGAGAACTCCCCTGTCGAAAGTCCCGCAACATTCCCAAAATATCGTCCACCCGCTTGGGCGAAGGGCGTGCAGTCGCTGTATGGGAGTCGAGGACCATGCCGAGGAAAGTTGCTACCTGTGACGGCACAAGGCAACTCTTTGCCAAGTTCACCCACAGCCCCAAGTTGGCCACGTGCCTGAGCACAGTCTCTGTATCTTGAAGCGCCTGCTCGTGGCTGGGCGCACAAATGAGCCAGTCGTCCCGATAGGGCAGAATCCGCAACCCCTGGGCCTGCAAGGGGGACAAGGCTGCAGCGACGCACCTTGTAAACACTCGAGGGGACAGAGATAACCCGAATGGCAGGACCCTGAACTGGAAGTGTTCTCCCCGGAAAGCAAAGCGGAGAAACTTCCAATGTGGCGGTGCAATGGGGACATGAAAATATGCATCCTTCAAGTCTACTGTTGTGAACCAGTCGCCTGGGGAGATCGCCTGGAGCACTTGTCTGACCGCCAACATTCTGAAAGGGAGTACCTTTAAAAACATATTTAGACCCCTGAGGTCCAGAACTGGGCGTAAACCGCCCGTCTTCTTGGGTACTAAAAAATAACGGGAATAAAAGCCCCCTGGATCCAGCAGGGGGTCCACAGGAACTATCGCCCCCTTGTCCAGCAAGGTGCAAATCTCCTGAGAGAGCGCCTGCGCCTTGGCCGAATCCTGAATAACTGTCATTCGGATCCGACCAGGAACAGGAGGCCGGCGGCGGAACTGCAGACGATACCCTTCGGACAGCGTGGCCAGCACCCAAATATCTGGGGAGTGAGCCGTCCAGTACTCCAGCTGTCCTGGGAAAAAATGTCCTACCGCCGGCCCTGTGGCCTCATCTGGAGGTCCCTCGACCCCGCCCGGGTTTGTGGGGGCCACGGCCGGGCTGTGAGGAACGGGACGCACGGGACGGACGAAATCCAAATCTTGGGGCCTGTTGAAAGTCTGAGTCATGATGGGGCGGTGGTGTGTATCTCCGTGAAGGAACGGGAGGGGCGGCCTGAGCCGGTCGATGAGACCCCCGCCTATGAAGCCCCGCCAACTGTTGCCGTGTACGGCAAGCCTGGGCCGTGCGCTCTAGAGCCTCCAGGGCGGCCGGGCCAAATAGTTCTCCGGGAAGAACTGGAACACCCCTCAAGGTCTTCCTACTGGCCTCAGAGAGCGGAGACTGTGCCAGCCATACTTGGCGGCGAGCTTGCACTAATGTAGAGAGCAGTCGCCCTAGTTCCCTTGACATGAGGGCAAAAGCCTGCAAGGGGGCATCAACCAGCCCATGTGTTGGTTGGTCCACTGGCACCGTCTCAAGGGAAACCGACAGGCCAAGCATTAAATGAGACAATGAGTTCCCAATGCGACCCATACGAGCTCCCATGTCGTACGCCTTACACAGAAGGTCGTCTGTAACCCGGCACTGTGGTCGTGGACACCGGGCATTAGTCCGTAAAGTCTCCTCTGGGCGGACGATGAGGGAGGCAATAGCCGGCTCCACTGCCGGCATATGTCCCAGGCCAAGCTTCTGAGGATCCTGCATCAGTGCCAAAACCCTGCCATCTGAAGTAGGCCTCGAAAATGCCTTTGGGTCTGTCCAACAGGCATGCAGTTCCTTAATGTACTCCTCCGAGGGAGGAACTGCAAAGTGGGACGCTGCAGCCTGGCGCCGAAAGAAGGCGCTCGAGGGTGCCGCCTCATCCCGCGGAACATCCAGCTTTAAGCGGGAAAGTGCCGTCCGCAAAGCCGCTGTGACAGTGTCATCACTGTCGGCCTGAGAGCCGGCAGAGGCCAGTGAGCCAGATTCTGAAACTCTGGAGCTCAGAAGGTCAGAATCCAGCTGAAACTGCGTGTCTGAAGCAGCCACAGATATGACGTCATCATATACTGAGGCTGTGCCATGCCCCTCATGCCGTTGTGCCACCACACGACTGGCATCAGTCTGGAGAGTCTGGATAACTGCCCGCATTTGGGCCAGTTCAGATGTTAGCGTGCTCACTTGAGCCGCTAACTTCCCGGGGCCCTTCTTTTTCTTAAATGGACGGCCGCTTGAGGCCCCCAGTCTGGCCAGCTGGTAACTGACTCTGAGGCGCCACAGACAACCAGTCTGAAGCGTCCTCGAAAGCTGCCAAGCGCGCCACGCGCACAGACCGGGGCATAACCGAACAGTTGGAGCAAGCATCATCGGAGAGTGCCTCCCGAAGATGATCCACTCCAAGACAAGCAGGGCAGAGATCATGCCCATCGTCAGGCTGCAGCGGTGCCAGGCAGGACCGGCAGCACAGGGACTCCAGCATGATAAGACCGGAGCCAATAGAGTCGGGTCGAGCGGAACGCCACTAGCGACTCTAAGATGTAAAACCTCTTACTTACCCCGGTAAGAGGGGCGCAGTGGGGTCAGGTCGAGCAGTGAACGCCACTAATGACCCGCTATGTGAATGAGACGTGCGGGATCAGACTGAGCTGAGCACGCCACTAATGACCCAATGTAAACACAAAACCAGCTACATGTAACCACCAGGTCGAGCCAAAAACGCCACCGCTGGTGTGTAACTGGCTGAAAACAAAGCAGTTCAAAACTAATGACCCAAACACGGCTATAGTTAGAACTTAAGAGCCGCGCGGCTGTATCAGTAAACCAAACAACCGGCTTTAGCTCACGGATAAACACAGAACCAGTACAATTGTACGGTTCAAATTCAACAAAAAACTACCGAGCGCACGGTTACGGCGAAATGCATTAAAGGGGTACTTACCAGTCGTAGAAAACAACGTAAATATACCTCCTATTGCAACAGGTCCGACACGCTTGTGCAGCCCCAGGAGGGCGAGCGAACTCGCTGCACCAACTGTACCACAGTCACAGGGCTAACAGGGTGTCACGTGACTATATAGACTCACGTGAGCCACCGGGGGGTCAAAGGTGACTTTTTTGTTATTAATTCTCGACCTGTGTATGCGCAAGGATGATCATCCAGTGCTTTATGCACCGCCTCTGGCGGTCAGTAGGGATGAAATAGAAACACCCTTCCTTCTCTGTTCAGTTTCCCTTTTGTCCTGCTTCTTGGTTCTCTTCACTCTGTTGAGGGCCCAAGCGGGGTAACCACAGGCTGAGAGGGCATTTCGGACATGTTTTTCCTCTTTCTTCTTGCCCTCTGAGCTGGTGGGCACACCTTGAGCTCTGTGTTGTAAGGTTCTGATCACACCCAGCTTGTGCTGTAGTGGGTGGTTGGAACCAAAGAGCAGATACTGGTCCGTGTGTGTAGGTTTCCTATATACTTCTATTTGGAGTTTCCCGTCCTCTCCTCTGATCGTGGAACAATCAAGAAAGGCCAAGCGATTCTCCTTAGCGTCTTTCTTGATTGTTCCACGATCAGAGGAGAGGACGGCAAACTCCTCTGATCGTGGAACAATCAAGAAAGGCCAAGCGATTCTCCTTAGCGTCTTTCTTGATTGTTCCACGATCAGAGGAGAGGACGGGAAACTCCAAATAGAGGTATATAGGAAACCTACACACACGGACCAGTATCTGCTCTTTGGTTCCAACCACCCACTACAGCACAAGCTGGGTGTGATCAGAACCTTACAACACAGAGCTCAAGGTGTGCCCACCAGCTCAGAGGGCAAGAAGAAAGAGGAAAAACATGTCCGAAATGCCCTCTCAGCCTGTGGTTACCCCGCTTGGGC